>NC_059281.1:15847401-16052401 GCF_017591435.1 Portunus trituberculatus
CTCTCTCTCTCTCTTCTGGAATGTAAAGTAGGTGCCGTTCCTGTCAGACAATTTTATGGCGCGTGGCAGGAGGGAGGGAGGGAGTCAGGGCGAGGCAGTGAGAGTAAGAAGATCCGCCACGCCCCAGACAGGGTGGACTCGTGGCTAGAATCAGAGTAATAGCTGGGAGTGTAATGCAGGTGTGAGTGTGCTGAGGCGAGGCTGCTCCGTTAGGGTAGCCGTGTCCTCTGTCCTGTGTCCTGTGTCCTGTGTGTCAATACCAAAGTCTCATCACCAATTTATGTGTCGAAAGTTGAAATAATGGGAGTCCTGACGAATTATTTTTACTCTAAAGGCATACTATGTTCAGGCTATGGCAAGACACAGCTTAGTTATACGGTGATGGAAGCACTGCAGCAGCTCCGGTATATTTCGGTTTCGGCCGCAAATTTTCTTTTTTTCAGTGAAGGAGAGAATGGGAAGGTGTACCGGATGTGACATGTTTTAGTCTGGTTCTGGGCAAGACTAAGGTGTATGGGTCGTGAATACAATCTATGTTAGGGTTACCAGGTTTGTCCCATCAATATTTGACAGATGGTATCAAAAGATATGCCAAATTATGCCAACCTGTCCACTACCGTATTTTTATTCCATCTCCCCTGACCAAAAAAAATATATATACATATTCTGTGTTACGTGTGTGTGTGTGTGTGTGTGTGTGTGTGTGTGTGTGTGTGTGTGTGTGTGTGTGTGTGTGTGTGTGTGTGTTTCGCTCTCTGGAAAAGCCAAACTAAATTATTTCGTTACTTTCGTGTGTCAATCTTTATTCGCATACCTGCTATAGCGATGTGTGTTGGTATATTGGACAGGTTAGGTTAGGTTAGCTTAATACGACAGGTGAGGTTATCTGTATGAAACTGTGACCGATGTGTGTTCGTCTCTCTCTCTCTCTCTCTCTCTCTCTCTCTCTCTCTCTCTCTCTCTCTCTCTCTCTCTCTCTCTCTTTTCAAAACCCATAAGCACTTTGTTTGCGACCACAGCAGACAAATCCCCATGTACAGAGAGTGACGCTGGACACAGTGTGGTTGAGGCGCAGGTGAGTGGTTTCGTTCAGTGCCCATTAAATGAACAGAAGTCGCTGTGATGGCTGGCTGACTGACTGACGGGCTGATGGGTGTGTGGTTGAGGGATTGGTCTCGCAGTCCCGAACAGAACCGTAGTAGTAGTAGTAGTAGTAGTAGTAGTAGTAGTAGTAGTAGTAGTAATAGTAGTAGTAGTAGTGGTAGTAGTAGTAGCAGCAGTAGCAGTGGTAGTGGTGTAGTAGTAGTGGTAGTAGTGGTGGTAGTGGTAGTAGTGCAGTAGTAGTAGCAGTGGTGGTGGTGGTGGTGGTGGTGTGGTGGTGGTGGTGGTAGCAGTAGTGGTGGTGGTGGTGGTGGTGGTGGTGGTGGTGGTGGTGGTGGTGGTGGTGGTGGTGGCAGTAGTGGTGGTGGTGGTGGTGGTGGTGGTGGTGGTGGTGGTGCAGGTAGCAGTAGTGGTAGTGGTAGTAGTGGTGGTAGCAGTAGTAGTGGTAGTAGTGGTAGTGGTAGTAGTAGTGTTGTGGTAGTAGTAGTAGTAGTAGTAGTAGTAGTAGTAGTAGTAGTAGTAGTAGTAGTAGTAGTAGTAGTAGTAGCAGTAGCAGTAGTAGTAGTAGTAGTAGTAGTAGTAGTAGTAGTAGTAGTAGTAGTAGTAGTAGAAATATTAGAAGAATAGTAGTAAAAATAGAGTTGTTGAGGGGATAGTACAAGGTCATCGGACACCATGGGCCGACACACAGACAGACAAACAGACAGACAGGCAGGCGGGCATAGACAGAGTACACGTGGGTGTTGCTGGGACGTTTATTACTAATGTTACAGGTACACTCGATGAACAGCATCCAGGGGCGCACCGGATTGCGTTCCTGACCAATCGAATCTTGGGAATGTCATCGCACAAGGAGGTACTCGGAGTTACAGTTTTCCTTGGGCCCCTCCTCCTCCCCTGCCTCCGCCGCTGCCTAGCCACGCTCTAGCTGCACGCACAATGGCCACTGATATACCGGTATGTACACTCGCTATGTGGCTAGAGACAAGATTAAGTTTGAAATATGTACTAAGGTTTATATTACACGAGTTGTGCTATCAGGTATGCTAGACTGTAAGGTGAAATGTAACACAATCTAACCTTAAGCTGAAAACAGTCCAAATTTGACGCTACGTAAGATAGAGATTATACCTTAGCATTACACGAGACAGATCGCCTCTCTCCTTTCCCGTGACTAAGTGTTGTGACTCATACAAACTCAGGAGAACTCCCTATACTTGCTAAAATACATGGCAGTCAGCTCCCCTCTACCGTAGGTGTACATACATACGTGCCGCCAACTCTCCCTCAGCTTCAAAGAGCCGAGTATCGCACGGTCTCAGCTGGAACGTGAAAATGGTAAACGAAAAGCACGAATTCTTCACAAGACATGCATAAGTACGCTGCAACAAAGAGAGTCTTCATGTTGGCGGAATAACTGAAAAGAACCTTGAACTGCAACTATCGCTCCGTCTCTCACCAGCATGCACCGAGAGTGGTGTCCGCGGTCCCTGGCCTGCTTGCAAATGTCGGGGTAGGCGGAGGAGGAAAACAAGACAGGTGGAATCATAACAAGGCTTTCTGATTTTGATAAGTAACGGAGGAAAAACGAAAACAGTAACCGCCATGTAAAAAATTCCCTAATAGTAGTAGTGGTAGTAGCAGTTGCAGAAGTAACAGTAGCAGTAGTAATTCAGAGAGAGAGAGAGAGAGAGAGAGAGAGAGAGAGCTGGATTAGTTAGTTGCCTAGGTTGTAGCGAGACGAAGGCGGCATTGGGGAGGTGTGCTGCGGCCCTAAGTCTCAGCAAACCTTGCCTTGGGTGTTGAGAGTCTCGGGGCATAGCGGGTCTGAAGGCGAGGCGCAGAGGGACATGTTACTACTCCTTGCCGCCCTCTGAGGCTTGCGTGGCGTTATCCTGGGGCTTCTCCTCGTGGATGCAGAACCAAGGCATACGTTTCTGGAGCTCCAACCTGCGAGAAGTGAAGGATGCAAGGATTCAAAGGATGTTTTTTTCAATGATATCTTTAAGGGATTTTTAAGTAGAGAAATGTTTTAGGGTGCGAAATTTGTTAGTTTAATAAGTAATGTGAATTTTTTTAAGCTTTGCCTTTTATTTATTTAATTTTATTTATTTATTTATTCTTATTCTTTTTTTTTTTTTTTTTTGCTTCTATTTCGAATTTTGTGATGTGAATGAAAGGATTAGTGTCGAAATTTGTGAAACGTGAATTGTTGTTGTTGTTGTTGGTGGTGGTGGTGGTGGTGGTGGTGGTGGTTGTTGTTGTTGTTGTTGTTGAGTGTTTTGTTAATGTCCTACACACACACACACACACACACACACACACACACACACACCGCGTAGTGCAGTGGTTAGCACGCTCGACTCACAATCGAGAGGACCGGGTTCGAGTCCCGGTGCGGCAAGGCAAATAGGCAAGCCTCTTAATGTGTGGCCCCTTTTCACCTAGCAGTAAATAGGTACGGGATGTAACTCGAGGGGTTGTGGCCTCGCTTTCCCGGTGTGTGGAGTGTGTTGTGGTCTCAGTCCTACCCGAAGATCGGTCTATGAGCTCTGAGCTCGCTCCGTAACGGGGAAGACTGGCTGGGTGACCAGCAGACGACCGAGGTGAATTACACACACACTGACCTGTACTTGGGGTGATTGATGGCGTACACCCAGGGATCGATGCAGGCCACGGTCTTGCAGGTGCAGGCTGGGATCATGGCTACAAGGGGAGTGATGAGCGACCTGCAGGAGAGACACAGCCATCAGGAACTCTCTCTCTCTCTCTCTCCACGGTAACGAGACTCCCAATGAATGAAGCTTCGATACTGACCTATTTCCGAAGCAGGCAATGAGCGCCACTGTCACATAAGGTAGCCACGAGATGGAGAAGAGGAAGAAAATGGTGATGGCTACTTTGGCTATACGAATTTCAGCTGATTTCTCCTGTTCATCCTTCGATCCCACCGTTCTCAAGTTGGTCACGTTCATCTTCTTGGCCTGAGGGAAGAAGCGGGAGGGTTTGTATTGTAGGGAGAGGATATCGTACTGTGAATGTATCTAAAGCTGTCTCTGTCTGTGTTTCATTATTCTCTCTCTCTCTCTCTCTCTCTCTCTCTCTCTCTCTCTCTCGTGGTGTTCCTCAAGGGAGCAGTCCACCTCTCTTTTTTATCCTAGCATGGCATCAGAACACCACCTAGCAGCAGCACCGAGAACCTTTTGTCACGCCCTTCACACACGCACCTGGGCCTCATTGCCTTCTCGTGGGCGCTGACGTGGCTGAAAATCTGACTGTAAGACATGAAGATGACGCTGGCAGGCACACAGTAGGCGAAGAAGAAGATTGACGCCACGAAACCTTTGGTGCTGCTGTTCTCGGTAAGGTAGTCAAAGGTGCAGCTGGTCAGAAATCCCTCTGTAAAAACGTATATAGTGCAGCTGTGTAACTTGTTCAGACACACACACACACACACACACACACACACACACACACACACACACACACACACAGAGGACCATATTCTTACATTGTTTTTAACCCTTTTCATTACTGGGATGCACTTTTGTCTTGAATTTTGGGTGTGATTAGACGATTTCACGAACATTAGGAAAGGTCTATGGAGGTCAGATGATTAATGGCGAGAGTCTTCACTATTTTAATCCCCACATAAGTTTCTGAAGCTGTATAGAATCACCAAGTAGTAAGCAGAATGAATATAGAAAAGCGTCATGGTACTGAAGGGGTTAAGGTGGTTTTTACAATTTTCCTCCATCTCACCTGGCACGAACCTTCCCCACACCTCGAGGTAAGGCAGGATTGTCCAGGGCAGTGCGTACGCCCACGTCATTATCACAATGGTCATGGCGACGCCGCGGGAGAACTTGGCTTCGAAGGGCTTGGCTATCGTCCTGTGGGAGGGGAAAGAAGGAAGGAAGGAGAGAGAGAGAGAGAGAGAGAGAGAGAGAGAGAGAGAGAGAGAGAGAGAGAGAGAGAAGGAAGGAGGGTATGATTATTAGGATATTTCAAATCTCTCTCTCTCTCTCTCTCTCTCTCTCTCTCTCTCTCTCTCTCTCTCTCTCTCTCCTCCTCCTCCTCCTCCTCCTCCTCCTCCTCCTCCTCCTCCTCCTCCTCCTCCTCCTCCTCCTCCTCCCCTCCCCTCCTCCTCCTCCTCCTCCTCCTCCTCCTCCTCCTCCTCCTCCTCCCCCTCCTCCCCCTTCTCCTCCTCCTCCCCCTTCTTCTCCTCCTTCTCCTCTTCCTTACTTATATCTGTCGTAGGCGATGACGGCGTTGGAGGAGGCGGCGCCCACTCCGGAGAAGGCACCCATCAGGCCGTAGATGTCGCAGCCCAACTTGCCCCACACCGGCCCGTCATTGAACGAGTTGAGGATGAACACCGGAGTCTTGAGCATCATGATAAAGTCCATGAGGGCGAGGTTGATGACGAACATGTTGGAGGGCGTCCGCAAGCTCTTGGATCTGACGGGGAGACAGAAGAGGGGGATCTTGTCAGCGGGATTGGTATCTGATAAAGAGGTAAGGGAGGTGGTGTGGTAAGTGCGATTGGTGTATGACAGGGGAAAGCAAGGGAGGTGGTCTGGTAAGTGATGTCTGACAGAGAGACAGGGAAGGTAGTCTGGTTAGCTCTATTGAAATCTGATGAAGAGGCAGAGCAGAGGGTCTTGTTAATGCCGTTGATGTCTGACAGGGGAGACAGGGGAGGTGGTCTGATAAGCACAATTGGTGTATACAGAGGGAGACAGGGGAGGTGGTCTTGTCAGTGCCATTGATGTCTGACAGGGGGAGACAGAGATGATTCATCTATAACTGCTTTCTCGTCCTTTTCTCCTACAGTCATATTAATCTTTGGTCAGATCTGCAAAGTCTATTGTGGCCCGTGTATCTATGTAACTCTCTGTAGTCTGGCCAGCGCCAAAGAAGCGTGACAGTATAGTAATAAAGATTTGTTTATCTTTTCGTTGGTCTACTCTATCTATCACTTATCTATTTACTACAGGTGAAGAAGACTGACACAAGAATACAAAAAATAAAACTGCTTTCATGCTATACAACAACCACCATACAATTGAAGCAAAGAAAAAGATGGTAAAGGAAAAGATCAACTCACGTGGCGAATACCCAGATGACCACGCCATTACCGATGACAGAACAGAAGGTGAAGATGATGTAGAAGAATCCCAGCGTGTAGTTGAGGAAGGGGTTGGGGGCTTCGAAACTCCTCCAGAAGGGATCAACGTACTCAAGATATTCAGGCGGCGTGTTATACCCAAGCATCTTGATCTCATAGCGCCTCTCCGCGACCAGACCGTCGGCAGCCCTGCAGTGGCGGAGAGAGAGAGAAAGGGTGTGACTATGTGTTAGTCAAGAAGATGAAGAAGGAGAAGAAGAAAGAAAGGAAGAATGAACCCCAAGATTTGAATAGTGGGAAGAACACAGACTTGGAAAACGAGACGAAGAAACATGAGGGTGTGGAGATGGGTTGGTCAATATAAAGAAGGAGGAAAGGAAAAGGAAGAATGAACCTCACAGATTTAGAGAAAGAGAAAAAAAAAACGAGGCAAAGAAACAGAACAAAAAACAAGAGGTGCAGAAATAATATGAAAAAAGTGAAGTAGAAAAGAAAAAAATAATTGAAAGTTGTATATTGACAAGAAAGAAAAGAAGGTCTGGATCTGGGTGGCTGTGGGCGGTCGGCTTACCAGTATGGGGCTGGTCCGGGGCTGCCTAGAGTGTCGTTAAGCATCCCGGGGCTGCTAGGGAGCTTCATGGTTGTGGCCGTCCTGCGGGGAGGCGCGAGAGACGAGAGTGAGCACCGAGGGAACACAAGTAAGGAATAATGATGGTGATGGTGATGGATATGAAGAGAAAACAAATGCCTTATAGGAATTGTGATGATGGACTCTTTTCATCGTTGTTGTCCCTTAGTATTGTGTCACTCACCTTCGGAAGGAGTGCTGCAGGAGGGTGGCGCTTCGGAGGGTCTGCCCGTGATGACAGCGGCGGCGCGTCTCCTCACCTGCTGTATATACCTGCACCTCCCCTATCTAAGCTCATTACCTACGCTTTGTATTTCCACCTCCATCATCATTGAGGTCACGCGGCGGGGAGGAGGAGGAGGAGGAGGAGGAGGAGGAGGAGGAGGAGGCGAACATATAAGTTTTATGATGGAATTGCTGTCTAGATTTTTGAAAGGAATTAAAGAGAATAGTGAGGAGGAAGAGGACAATGAAGAGGAGATGAAACAAACCCCCACCCCCCAAAAAAAAAAAAAAAAAAAAAAAAAAAAAAGAAAAAGGTGGAGGAAGAGCTATGCAAACAAAGTGGCGAAGCTCGTAACAAGAACACAAACAAGAACACGAACAAGAACAAAAACGAGAACAAGAACTAAACCAAGGAAAAAAGTATACAGTGTGAAAAAGATCAAACAGAATACAGAAAAAAAATAATATAAGAAAGAAACAAGAGAAAGAAATAAGTATTACGGTGGACAAATGTGAGCTATGGTGGAGAGGAGGGAGTGGAGTGGATGAGAGAGTGGAGGGAGTGGAGGGTATATAATAATGCGATTTCTGTGTCACTGGCTGCGTCTCCCCTACTGCGTGATTCGGCTGAGCTAAGACTGACGTGTTTCCACAAGAAGCCTTAATGTTTGATTGAGTTATGGGCCTTTTGTGGTAATCCTCGTATGGAGATTCCTTATGTCATTTACTCTGTGTGTGTGTGTGTGTGTGTGTGTGTGTGTGTGTGTGTGTGTGTGTGTGTGTGTGTGTGTGTGTGTGTGTGTGTGTGTGTGTGTGTGTGTGTGTGTGTGGCGGAAGGCTCGGGGGTGGGGGGGAGGTTGTAGTTGCGTTTAGCTATATCTTTTATTCTTTTAGAGCCTGAGATGCAACACTGGTATCAGCTTCATATATACGTTTGTGCAGTTTTTTTTTTTTTTCTCTCTCTCTCTTGTATCGAAGGGTTGTAGTTGTAGTTGTGTTTATCTTGTATCTTTTATTCTTTTAGAGACTGAGATGCAACACTACCGTCTCAACTTATTCAGTCCTTCTTTGTCGATATTATGCTCTCCTTTAGTGTATGTCAGATTTCTGTATTTCCATGGTGAAGACTTTTATCGTGTTCTCTTACGAACCAACTTATCAAGATTTTTTTTTTCGCGATAACAGTCTTTCATCGTGTGTTTCTTCTATCAGTTCTCTTTCTCTCTCTCGTCCAAAAAACTGCTAAGTCTGTTTGTTTCCTTTGCTTCATAAATCTCTTCATCCTACTCAGGCACCGTCTTGGCTCCTACTCTCTTTAACCTTGCTAACTTTTCACTTGGTTATTCTGGTAATGGAGGCCGCGCCTTTGCAACATTTTAAACTTTTGGATCCAAGTATTGGGTAATTATCTCTCTACCTTGATCTCTTTCATCGTATTCTTATCCATGTAGCGAAATGCGGCTTGAATATTTCCCGCCAATTTTGTATGTTGCTTCTTCGTCTCCCATCTTATATAACGTTCCAGATCTCTCTTCACTCTGTACCTTCTCCCTTACGTGACACTTCCGTAGCTTGAATTCCATTGTTCTACTCACACCTTTGATTTAATTCGCTTTGTAGGACTTCACAATCGCTGTGGCTTCTTTGTATGCATGTGTGTGTGTTTCACTGTTTGATCTGCTGCAGTCTCTGACGAGACAGCCAGACGTTACCCTACGGAATGAGCTCAGAGCTCATTATTTCCAATCTTCGGATAGGCCTGAGACCAGGCACACACCACACACCGGGACAACAAGGTCACAACTCCTCGATTTACATCCCGTACCTACTCACTGCTAGGTGAACAGCACCTACACGTGAATGGAGACACACCCAAATATCCCCACCCGGCCGGGGAGTCGAAACCCGGTCCTCTGGCTTGTGAAGCCAGCGCTTTAACCACTGAGCTACCGTGTGTGTGTGTGTGTGTGTGTGTGTGTGTGTGTGTGTGTGTCCTTTGTATATGAGTATTTTTCCAGCTACGACTCTGACCCAATGTTTAGAAACGCTTAGTTCTTTCATAAGGACCTGTTTTCAAGAGCCACATGTAATTAGACAGGTTTCTACGGGGGTTTTTCATATCAACGGTCTAGGAAGAAAATATAACAATAATAATATCCCTTATTAGAAACCATTATTTATTTATTCATCTATGTATTTATTTGTTCATTTATTTATTTATTTTATTATTTTATTCTTTTTTTTTTCAGTAAGACTCCTGAAAGACTGAGCGAAGTGTCCTATACTAAACAGCAAGACGACCCTGGGATGAAGGACCTCTCTCATCACCGCATTCTGCCATCGGGTCAACCTCCAGTCCCAGCACCACCACCACCACCACCACCACCACCACGCCTCCTCTCTACCTCCCCTCTCTCTCAGCCATACCATGCCTTGCGTTACGAGTCACCAATCCCGTCACTTCAGCGTCTGCACACAAGGTAAGGGAGCCGCCACCAGTCCCCTTTAATCTGTGTTTGATAGCTAGGCCAATAGAAGCCATACACACGAGAGCTTGATTATATAGAACGCTCAGTTCATCGCTAACACCACCACCGTCACCCTTACCATTACGTATTATTCTCTCTCTCTCTCTCTCTCTCTCTCTCTCTCTCTCTCTCATTGAGTTATTTTATGGGGTCTTTTTCTTAATTTGTCTATTCCTTTATATTTTTCTCCCGTGTGCATAAATAAAGGTGTAAATAAAGATTACGTTTAAACTATTGTGGAAAATGAGAGCCACAGGAAAAACTTAAGGAAAGCAGTACTGGGGAGTTTCCGTCGCAGATTAGTATATTTGAAGATATTTATGTTGTATGTCGTTAGAATAATCACTGAAATCCTTAGGTGCAATTGTCATTTGGAACTGTTTCGAATCTCAGGTGTTCGAGAAGGTATTTGTTCGAACGTGATTCTGGAACCTTTACTGGGAGTGTGAGTGGGTTGTAACTTCACAGCCAATGAAAAAAATAAAATAAAATAAAATAAAATAAAATAAAATATATATATATATATATATATATATATATATATATATATATATATATATATATATATATATATATATATATATATATATATATATATATATATATATATATATATATATATATATATATATATATATATATATATATATATATATATATATATATATATATATATATAATATATAAAATAAAAAGAATAAACAAATAAAAAATAGAGAAGAATAGAATATTAGCCAGCCAAATTGCTTTCTATGTGTGAGAGAAGGCTTACTATCCGGTGTCCGCCATGATGCACAGATGCTGCAGTTCTCTCTCATTCTCTCGACATCCCGTTGTGACAGGTATGGCATCAGCAGCATTTATATATATATATATATATATATATATATATATATATATATATATATATATATATATATATATATATATATATATATATATATATTATATATACCAATGCAGGATTAATATTTTTGGAATCATACGATGTTATGCCAAGGGTTAGGGTTGTGTTAGTGTTAATTAAAGTACTATTGAAGAGCAAGGGCGCTGGGCGGTGCACCAAAACTTTCTGGCTTGCCAGACAAGCTGGGTACTGCCAAGGCCGCCTGGAGAGCAGGCGGCCTTGGTACTGCGTTCCCAGCTTAAGCCAATTTAATGTTTACGGTAAGTTCAGTTATAACATAACATAACATAACATAAATAATAGGATAACAAAGGGCCACCAGGGCCCATCTAGGTTATCCTGTATCAGTCGCACAGCGACCTCGTCATCAGTACTTAAAGATACACTTACAAGTACACAATACAATATATACTAATTCTAAATATTTGGCCCATTAACAGGGCTAAGTCCTGCAGCAAAATCCTCTACAATTTGTGGTCCCCATACATGGGGATCATGTCTTGTTTAACTATAGTAAATTTCTTATAAAAACTATCATGCAGTGTTATACATAATTATAAATCTAATAAATTTAAGTGCTTATCTAATCTGTTTTTAAACATTGTCAAACTAGTGCTATTTACAACCGTCTCTGGCAATGCATTCCAGAAGTCTACCACCCTATGACTAAAGAAATATTTTCTTATATCTAACCTGCAGCCTTGCTTTCTAATCTTCCTGCCATGATTTCTAGTCCTATTTCCCTCCTCTAAGGTAAAGAAAGATCTCACATCTATGTAGTTTGTATCTGAGAACATTTTAAATAACTCTATCATATCCCTCTTATACATCTCCTCTCAAATGAAAACATGTTTAATTCCTTTAATCTATCTCTATACTCCAGGCGCTTTAATGCTGGTATCATCCTAGTTGCTCTTCTCTGAACTGCTTCTAACATGTTGATATCCTGCCTATAGTGGGGTGACCAGGCCTGTATGCAATACTCTAAATGGGGCCTAACATAGGAATTATATAAGCTACGCACCACTTCCTTACTTTTATAACTAACATTTCTATTTATAAAACCCAGGATCCTATTTGCCCTATTTCTTGCTTCTAAACATTGCTTTGAAAATTTCATAGTCCTGTCTATCACTACTCCTAAATCCTTTCCTTCCTCTACTGCCTCTAGCCAACATCCCTCCATCTCATAGTTAAAGTTTGTGTTGTCTTTACCTAAATGCATAACCTGACACTTTTAGAATTAAACTCCATCTGCCACCTGTCTGCCCATGCTATCAGCCTGTCCAGGTCTCGTTGTATTCTGTAATTGTCCTTTTCACCCTGTACTGCACATGCTATCTTAGTATCATCTGCAAACTTTGATACTTTGCTACTAATTCCTATATCTAAATCGTTAATGTACACCAAGAAAAGAAGAGGTCCTAGCACTGATCCTTGGGGTACCCCACTAACCACTTCCTTCCACTCAGACATTGCCCCATTTAATACTACTCTCTGTTTCCTATCAGAAAGCCATTCACTAATCCAATCAACTAACCTACCCCCTATCCCATGTAGTCTCAATTTGTACACTAGCCTCCTATGCGGTACCTTATCAAACGCCTTGCTAAAATCTAGATATATAACATCTATGCTATTTCCATCATCTAACTCCTTGGTAATATATTCTAAGATATCGAGCAAATTTGTAAGACAGGACCTCCCTGATCTAAAGCCATGTTGGGTATCTCTAATTAATCTATTCTCATTTAAATGCTCCCAAATACTACCCTTAATGATTTTCTCTAGTATCTTACATACTATACTAGTTAAACTGATCGGTCTATAATTATTCGCATCATCCTTCCTACCTTTTTAAATATTGGAGTAACATTAGCTAACTTCCAGTCCTGAGGTATCTCAGCAAACCTAAGTGATCTTTCAAAGATTAACTTAAGTGCTTCAGAAATACTGTCTACACCCTCCCTAAGTACTCTGGCATGTAGCTCATCAGGACCACTAGCTTTCCTATCGTCTAGTTCAAGAATAAATTTCCTAATAATTCCCGGTTTTATATCAATATTTTCTAAAGCTTTTAAACTACTCGTCGCACTGTTTGTAACAGGATTTCCTATTCTTTCCTAGTAAATACTGAAGAAAATCGTTCATTCAGTAATTCTACTATGTCTTCATTTTGATCCACTACTACACCATCTTTTCTGAGTGGTCCAATCCTATCCTTATTTCTTTTATCACTGACCTTGTAATAACTATATAATTTTTTGGGATCTTTACTCCCAGCTCTAGCTAGTTTTATCTCTGCCTGCCTTTTACATTTTTTTATAACCGTACTCAAATCATCCCTGACCTGTCTGTACCTAATCAAATCTACATCTTCCCCACTTTTCTGCAACTCTCTGTATGCCCTCTTCTTCTCTCTGATCTGGCTACCTATCTCATGAGTCCACCGTAATGGCTTCCTGTTAAGTTAGTCAGGTTAGATAAGTATTCCTCAAGAGGATCGGATTGGGATTAAGTTGGTACTCTTCTGTGGGGCTAGATAGGTTAGATTATTGATATTCCTGCCTGAGGGAGCTTGTCGAGACTGTGTCCCTACAAAGCAATACTATTTCGCTTCCTCCACGCGAGAACCTCGATTGTATTTCCACATGTCCCCAAGCTTGTTGTGGAGAGCGGGCGGGGGGAGGGGAGGGAGGGAGGTTATGGTGTGATTTTTAAAATTTACCAAGTTAAGAAAATATTTAAATGGTCATATGCGAGTCAAGACTTTTGTAAGTATTTTGTATGATCTTTGGATGAGAGCTGTATGCGCCGTGAAGAAAACGGACTGGCTCAGTAGACACACCACAACACAACACATCCTGTGCGTGTTGCTGGCGCCGCTCGTGTGTGTGTGTGTGTGTGTGGGAGGAAGCCAGGCCGAAAGGAGACAGGGCACGTCATAGCCAGAACCAGAGAAGGAAAGTAAGGAAACACGGGGAGGTGAGGTGAGCTATGTATTCATGAGTGTTGTATCTTGCACGTCACGATCCAGGCGGCAGCGTACAGCAGCCAAGCCAGTCTGCTGTCATCCGCCTCGCCTGCACCTTGCTTTAGAATTTAGAATACAAGCCAGCTGCTCCGTCCGTGATAACCTCCAGCCACTATTTACAGCCTTGTCAAACTCACACCTAGAGCACACCATCAAGTGTGGTACTCCCTCCTGGTAAAACATGCAGAAGTCTTTGAGAATGTTCACAAGCTGGGAATGATCAATCCTTGTCTGACAGCCTTGCCCTTACCAGGCCCATTGGGGCACATGGCATATTTGATTTGTGAGAAGTGTGTTGGTATGCGAACAGATCAAGGAGTTGATATTCCAAATTTTTCAAATAAACCTAACCTAAACTATGCCTCCCCCTGGACTCCCCTGCCCGTTAGGACATTTACTTAGTCTAGCCACGGAGGGGAGGGGATGTCCTCTGCCAGGACATTAACTTAACCAAGTAGGTACAATCTAAACTAACATAATGTGAAACCTCAAAGATTACAGCCTGAATCTGGTATCATGTATTAGCACCTTTGACAATAATGCCTCCATGAATGACCCTCATAAATGCTGTGTTGTTAGAAAATTATTTCATAAAGTTAGTTACTTATGTCACTGGATTGACACAGACCATCAGTTGATTACCAGACATCGGTGGTTACTTCTGTACTGAGGCACAAGCATTGATTACTCCTCCCCAGGTGGCAGCATGGCCCAGTCTGCCAAGCAGCCCCAGGGTCGGGAGGCTTTGCTCAAGTCCTACAACAAGCGACTCAAGGATGATGTCAAGTCTATCCTGGACAACTTCATGGGTAAGTCCAGAGAAATAGCTAAACTTTGATTTTATTGTTTTATTATTATTATTATTATAATAATATGAACAGACTGAAATGCAGTTGTGGAATAAAGAATTGGAATATTTTTATTTTATTTACTCTGAAGTCATAATGGTAATATTAAATGCTTCAAGAATTGACTTTCTTTTTTCACCTTCCTATGACCTGAACTCATTTTAAATGGGACCTTTGAAAATATTTATCCCATACCTTTGTTTTGTAATGAAATTTATTCCTTCTTCAGAGATAGTGAAGCTCGGAATGGTTGAAGATGAAACTCAGATTGCCCGGATGACACAAGTGGAGGAGATCAATTTCCAGATGCAAGTGCGGTCAGCAAACATGGTGAGTTGTCATCCCAGACTCAGCAGCCCAGCACACAGCAAGGCAAGACTGGGCTTGTGTTGTCCCTCACTCCCACGAGGACTGGCAAAAGTGTTCAGGTTCAGACAAGGAATATACAGAGAGGAAGTTGTAGTGTGGGTTAAAGTTTGGAGGACAGTGACAGTACTGCCATCTGTTAGAAGCAAGTACTTTCATAGAAAACGTTTTCAGGAGTAACTTAAGATTTCTCCTATGCTTCCTCCCCACCCCCTATTTTTCCCTGCATTCTCTCGTGGTTATGAACTTATAAGGCAAATAAAACACACACACACACACACACACATATATATATATATATATATATATATATATATATATATATATATATATATATATATATATATATATATATATATATAATTTATATATATATAATATACATTTATATGCTTCAATCCCTACGCTTCCACTCAACACAAGGCACTACGCTCCCGGCTCTCCGTCCTGGCCTTCATAACACTGGAAATGCCCACCCTCCCTCCTGGCGGCCTCAGACGTCCACCCCTCCTGGCAACATGCTGTTCTTCACCTTACTTGTGCCTTCTTGAGGAAGACTGGCCAGCTACCACACCTGTGATACCCACACAGGACTACCACAGGGCTCATAAGGATCCATAGATCTTCGTGGCCTCTTTTGGATCCTTATGAGCCCTGGGGTAGTCCTGTGTGGGTATCACAGGCGTGATATCTGGCTGGTCTTCCTCAAGAAGGCACAAGTAAGGCGAAGGACAGAGGGTTGCCAGGAGGGGTAGATGCCTGAGGCCGCCAGGAGGGTGGGCAGATCCAGTGTTGTGATGGCCAGGGTGGAGAGCCGGGAGCGTAGTGCAGTACGTATGTTGAAAGCAGAAGCGTGGGCATTGAAGCAGGAATGTTCCATGGCCTCAGGGGTAGTCCTGCACCAAGGACCGAAGGGGTCACAAGACAGATGTAGGCAGTGCAAGTTAGCACCGAGTGTGGTGTGGCCCAGGCGGAGGCAGCGATGGCTGATGTGCCTCGCGCTCCTTCCCATGACTGACTGATTGTTTGAATCTTGTAACAGCATTCATCCTACCCCGCTGATGGACGCCCCATCCCTCACCCCCTTACTACCTGCGACCTGCACGCCATCTGTTAGAAGCTAAGCTCCCTAATCAATTCCTCCAGCCCGTTCATTGAACCCGTATATCCTTATAGAATTCTTGGGTTCAGAAAACATTTTGTTGGGAAGAAAAAAAGTTGTACATTTTCTTACTGATGTCTTAATTATATACCTGATTAGATTGTAGGATGACATTCATACACTGGAGTAGTATGTGTGTGTTGGAGGTGAGATGGGGCATTGGGTGTGGATGTGTGACGGTGTGTGTTCATGTCTGATTGCCTTGGGCTCTTTCTTTAGCTGAAAAGAATTACTTTTTTTACAGGTGAGAGCAGCAGAATCTTTGATGAAGCTGGTGGCAGATGTGAAGCAGTATCTCATCCTCAATGACTTCCCCTCTGTCAATGAAGCCATTACCCACAATTCCACTATCTTCAAAACCAAGAGTTTGGAGGCAGACCAGAAGCTAATGGCCCTCAGAGATGATATGGCATCAGACCTTTATGAGCTGGAAGAAGAATTTTATTCCTCCATATACAAAGAAAAATGATACAATCACCTAGAAAACTCTACTTTTGATGGTAAGTATGTCACATGTACTGCCAACTGCAAAGGGAATTTACATGTAGGAAGATAATTCTAATATAAATCAGTAGTTAACTCAGTATTCTACTTCAAACAACTTGAGTGCTTTTCAGTCAGTCATCCTGATCCTCACCTGTAGTGGATATTCATGGAAACTCTCGGGGATCTAGAGATCCCTGTCTTGGCATTCTTTTCCCTTGTACTCTTGTAGTAGAGGAATTAGATACTCAGTTAGAAAGAGAATTGTTAAAACATTAAAACAGAAGATGGAGTTTAGGAGGGAAGCAACTGGGTATTGCTTTTATAATAGGAATGAGTCTCCTTCATATTTATTTATTAGTACATACAGATAAGTATTCCTTTATAATAATGTATGATTAAAGATGCATCTGTTGTGGCAGCCTATATAGATGTAAGGACTAGGGTAGGGTCTGTCAAATGGAAGGGAACTGTATAAAAGCAGGACTTATATACTGTATACAAATAGTATTATTTGTTGGCACACCTTCCATCACCACCTCCAGGAGGGCATTAATAATGGCAGTCATGTAATCATATATGTAATTCTTCATGATGTGTGTTCAGCTCAAGTGAAAGGTATTGTTATAATCCTCCAACTGGCTGAAAACAGTAGGACTGTCTCTTTTCATTGTGTTATTCCTTTTCATTAAAAACAGAGAAAGGCTCTAGAACCTGGCAACTGCATCAAGCCATACTAAGCTGTCATAGCTTAACACAAGGTGTATTCATCTAACTAGTGGAGAAGGCTTTTCTCCTGCCTTGGCCCCAATAAGATGATAAAAAAGGATAACAAGACTACAGGTTGTGATTGTGTTTAATGCACATTGTATTTACTGCTTAAGAAAATCACATTTTAAAGTGGTAAATCTCAAGCCTTGTTGCCAGTTAAGACTCGTTATAGACCACCACACTATGCACCATGACATATATTGAATTGTCCAGCATCTCTGATAAAAAATAGTTCATTGTCTCAGTGTTTCAAGATATAATAGTGAAATAAGAATCAGGGGCCTCCTTTCCTTTTGTGGCAGAAATAAATAAAGAAGTATGTATAACAATCATGAAAACTTCATCTCTTGCACCAAGCAGTGTGACATGTGGAAAGGGAGTGTCAGTTGGAGGAGAAAGTTAGTCCAATGATATGGGCCACTCCACACCAACACAGGGTATGGCACTGACATAATCACCCACATTGTGATGCTTGATCATTAGTCAAGGAAATGGTCAGTCTACAATCTGTTCCAAAATATGAAAATAATGATATATATGACTCATTACACACATCACAATGATAATAATAATAAAAATTATTATTGTTGTGGAAGGTAGTGAAGGAAACTAAGGCAGGAAAAAGAACACTTTACTATTCATAACTAGTTTAGCACATGGGGCTTATTCAGAGAAAGATTCTTCTGAAGAACCCCAATGGGTGAGACTAGTCAGCTCATTTTTCCTTCACTACCTTCCACAACAACTGTCACAATGTCTCACAGTATTGTTGTTGTTATGATAATGATCAGAAAATATTTACCTCACCTGTTTTACACCTCAGAGTGTGGCACAGACCATGGAAACACTGTAGCATAGTCCATAAAACACAGTCTCAGCCCTACCCGAAGATCGGTCACTACGAGCTCTGAGCTCTTTCCATAGGGGAAAGGCTGGCTGGGTGACCAGCAGACAACCGTGGTGAATAACACACACACACACACACACACACACACACACACACACACACACACACACACACACACACACACACACACACACACACCTGCTCGCTCTCTGCATGTCTATATTTTTTAGTGTGGATGTGCAAGCTTGCTCAAAGAGGCCAGAAAGGGTATATGCCACACTATTTCAAATCATTGATTGCTTTATCATCATTTCTTTGAAGTTTGAGTGTATGAAGGGTATTAACCAGTAATTAGAAAGGAAAATGTAGCTAATTTTTCTGAGGACTGAAAAGCCTTCTTGTGCTACATCTTTTAGTCTTGATTCTTAGCTGTGTCAGTGAATGCAAGCATGATAGGGATGAGTGAGCCTGGCTAATTCATGTTACACAAAGGAAAAGAAAGAAAAAACACCACTGTCCACATCAAGAGGAGGTAAGCAGAGGACACACTGTCCTCTGCCCTCACATAGGAAACTCACACCACAAATTTAGCTATTCTAACCAATATTACAGTACCAATTAATGTTTGATTTAAAAAAAAACTTTTTTGGCTTACAAAACTACTTAAATTCTTTAATACATTAAGTGAAACAAGCAGTGATAGAATTGATCATATGATTTCAGCTGAACATATTGAATCACCTTAAAAAAATTAAGCTTGATTTTGATATTTTCTTTGTCATTGATGACTTAAAAACTACTGTATTCTATGTGATAGTTTTATATACAGTTTATTTCAATACAAAAATTATGTCAGGCTTTTGGAGTGAAGTGTGGGCCAGATGTGCATCCCACACCAGCACTGGGTGACCCTCCAACAGCCTCAAGTCACCTCCACCACCACAGGCATATACATATGGAGTTGGGGATTTTGCTCCCTATAAAGGCTCACCTTCCAATACAGATCTAAAATTTATTTTGTAGTATGTGAGCCTGTTGTGTGCAGCAAATAACCTACATTTAGTCATTCAGCACAGTTGGTGATTTCTAGAAGCAGCATTTAGACTATCCCTTAACTGAATGGTGTAGTAATACGAGTTTAGTACATAACGTGTGTATGCAATGGTGTTTGCACCAGCACTTCCATGCATCAAAAGATTATTAAAAACCTTGTCCATATTCATTGTTAAAAGATAGAGTTTATTCCAAACACAGTCAGTCAACATATTTAAATGCTAATAATTTTCTAGTTGTCATCTTACTTTTTAATAAATATCTAGATGCAAGTAAAAATACTTCAAGTACGTATATATTAATAAGATGCTCACCTTGCAAGCAAACTGAAAACTACCAAACAAAGGCAACAAGTTAACAGGATAGAAAGTTTATATAGTCAGCTTTTCCAGTGAAGCATCAAAAGCAGATTAATAATGTATCACACACCACAGAAAAAAGTAGAACGTCAGTTAATTCTGCACCACATTTCAGACACACACAAAAAATAATAAATTAAAAAGTAAATCTCCCTTAAATACAATTAAACACTGCCTGGCTGAATGCTGAACACCAAACAGTCAAAGTCCTTTAATCCAGCACCAATATGACAGCCCATAATGTACCTACAGTGTATCTTTATAATATACATATAAAAATATTCAAGTTTGATGTTAAGACAGGACACCATTTCCCAGAAAGGAGAGGTTCAGTTCACCACCCAAGGAAGTGTTAGTCTTGTCTGAGACTTGGGCTTGACAACCTCACTTAGCATTTCTTTACCATTTATTAATCATTTTTGAGGCACAGGATGTTTCATTAATTGTAATAGTCCAATATATGCTGCAATATCAGTTTCATGCAGCTTTGATTTTTTTTTATTCAAGTGTCATGTTCACCAAGTTGAAGACTGTATTTCATGAAGTTTGTTCTCCCTGGACAAGTTAAAGAACAGTTGCATCATCAGTTGGAGTTTTTGGACAGTAGCGAGCAATACTTTCTGCCACGGACACTGTACCAAAAGTACTCTAATATTTTTGGGCAGCTGCAATGTTCAGGGGAACTATGTGAAATTCGTTATATATATATAGTACATGTTTTTTGGACTATGTACATGAATAATAATTCCAATAATTTGGCTTATGTTATCATAAGTATATGGTATCAGGTTGCCATTTCAATAGATAAAAATCTGGAGATTGTTGCCAGAGCAGATGACCTTTATTAACTATCCTTGTACAGGAGCTTCATGCACTTTCCTCGAGAAATGGTTGCACAAAAAGTGGTGGCAGTTTATCATAAAGAAAAGAAACTTTCCTAAACAGCCACAAAAGCAAATGATAGCAAATGGCAAGAAATGGCTATTTAGTGATGCAGCAAATAGAGAACAGTTGTGATTAGTTTGATTAATCTCTAAGGCTTGTCAAAGGTGGCTGCCAAAGCTGCATTACACTTAGTTAGTTGGCAACAGTATGGTGGATGCAAGTCCAGTTCAATGCAATCATGACATCCCCAGAGATGAGTTGCATCTTTGCAAAGCACAGAAAGCTATTACTCTTTTCACTTGCCATTGTTTTGGATCCTTCACTAAATGATTTCTCATTGCCACCACCACCTTCTATTGTTCCCACAAGGCATGCCTACCCACAATAATACTTGTGTCCTTCAAAAGAGAAGTATCAAGACATCTTGTGGACTGAATTGACAAACTTGTTTTGACTCATTCTGCTTTTTTCTACCAGTCTTTTTACACATGCACACACTCAATCACAAGACCACGTCATCTTAACATTCATGTCTGTACCATGGCACAACCATGTCATATCCTTTGAATGACACACACACACACACACACACACATATGCTCCACATGTCCATACTTCAGCAGTACCATCCTAGACATAACATTTATTCATATGACCAAATGTTTCAGTGCGAAACAAGTCACCTTCAGTGGCTGAACAAAATCACACACACACACACACACACACACACACACACACACACACACACACACACACACACAGATTAAATTTTGTCTTGATAAAAAAAAAAAAAAAAATTCCAGCAGGTGAGCAGATGTTTGAAAAGAGACAAAAAGCATGCATGTTTATACAAAGCTGTGTGCACGTGACAGGGGTTAGTGGGTGCATGTGGTGAAAGGAGAGGGAAATAGTATGACCATTCACAAGAGCATCAGCTTTAATGGCAAAACAGGTAGCTCTGCAGTTAACCAGACAGTTTTTGTATTGTTTTACAAAGATGGGTAGTGATGCACCCTTGTTTGGGGTGGGTGGAGAGCTTTTTTATTTTTTTTTTTTATTTTTTTTTTTTTCTCTCTCCTTCTCTCCTTTCAATGATATTACTTCATTACTTCAGTCTCGTGTGAAATTAATTGAAGCCAATCTCTCTTGGAACACACTTCTCAGCATTGTTGTGCTACCAGTGAAGCAGAAGCAGCATTAGAGTAATTACAAACATCATAAACAATGTGTTGACAGTAGTGGATATCTGGAAATGTAACAGTCTTTTTAAATTTACATTTTTATACACTTCATTCATTGAAAATAACAAACCAAAGACTAGTGAACTAGACTGAGTGGAGTTAAAGAATGTGTGTGTGTGTGTGTGTGTGTGTGTGTGTGTGTGTGTGTGTGTGTGTGTGTGTGTGTGCGTGTGTAACAATATACCTTAGATTCAATTAAGGTATATATTGTGATGATTTTTTTTTTTTTTTTCTTTTTTCTAGTTTCTTTTTTGGTTTAATGGCTGCATTCTACAATCATTTTGGTTGACAGTATTTAAGACAACATGATTAGTGTTCAGCACACACTGTCAGGACTGCCTCCTTGGTATATTGTGGTTGTTTTTTTTCATTGGCAAGTCCCAGCAGTCATGGTGTCTCCTGGATTAAAAGACTTTACTGTAAATTACTTTCCAAAAGTTATGTTAGTGGCATTATAATCCTCTTTAGATTGTTGGCACCAGGACACAGCCATCTATGCCACAGTGGTTATACAGTAAAGAAAATACTGGAAGAATACAAATCTGGCTTCATGACTGACAATGCTAAATTCAAGCTGCTGCAAAGTGACTGGTCCAAGTGGGTTGCAGTTGATACAATTTAACATTCTGAAGAAAAAAGAAACTACAAATGCAAAAGCATGATCTTAATTACTGAAAGTGAAGCAACACATCTTTACATCATTCATATAAGACTGTATCTTCAAACTTCTGTTTAGTAAAGTGGCAAAAGCACATAAGTTGAGCTTCCACACTATTGAATAATGATCTTTGAATAATATCTGTTGTTCTTCATTGCACCTATGGTTGCCAAGGCCAGCAGTGACAAAACAAGTCTTGCCTACACAATAATATACCCTCATGTTTTCCACCAGTCATGCTAGTTCCCACTGGAGCACAAGCGCAACAAATCTTTAGGGTATATTTTTTATTAATTTTGATAGGAATAATGTTGGCTTTCTACAAAACAGATGCATTACCACCATTTAATTGAAAGTTGTACTGAAATGTGGTGTTGTGCTTAAGCTACAAAAAAAAAAAAGTCATGATTGGTGGAAGCATGAGTGACATCATCATATAGGCAGGGCTTATTTTGTGCAAGTTGACAATGGCAACAACACTTAATGCTTTACTATCTTTTTACCTTCCTTCCTTCCTTCCTTTTACATAATGTTCTGTGTTCACATGACTAAGTACTCCATTACCAATTACTGTACAGAGCCTATCTACATTGTGAGTGATCAAGTCTTACCAGCACTAATGATGTTAGATTCTTATGTCTAGAACAGATATCATACATGTGATAAAAATTCTAGGACCCATTAAATCTTTTTACAAAAGTGATTCCTATAAAGAAATACAGATACAAACTCCTGCAACTAAATTAGAGCTTCGATGTAGTCATGTAATACAGACAACACTGCCTTTTAAGTCACTGATGAATAAATGTCATAGTAATTCCTCTTCCCATCTTTTCTCACACAGAAAGTGAAGTGAGCAGCAACTGGATCAGTCAAGCAGCAGCTCAGCAATGGGCAGGAAGTGGCTAGAGTTTCATCATGAAGTCACAAAGCATACGAGATTCTAACTTTGGCAATCCCACATAGCAGGACACCATCAAGTACAGTGCCTGACAAATATATAAAAAAAATAATAAATAAAAAGTAAAAAAGGCACAACATGATAATAAACATTCATATGTTACTTTTAAATAAAATAATAAAAAAATGCTGGACTTAAGAATGAAAGACTTAACCATTATACAATATTACACCCCAACCTGGGTAACAGCCAGGCCGTGTGGGTGTCTGAGCCTCACTGGGCAGCCTGGGGTGCTGCTGAGGTGGAGATACCCAGCTCATGGAGGGGGGGGAGGAGAGGAGAGCCCAGCCTTCAGACAAGCAGAAACAGACAACCCACACCAACTACACCATCATATGCCTATAGAGGCTATTTACACACCTGGCCAAGAATGCTGGAGCTCTGCATATGTACATACACCTGTATGTGAGACGAATAAAGGCCAACACCTAATTCAATGTACAAAATTAATTTTCAAACTGGCAACATACTGTACAAGCCTCACAACAGAGTGCAGCCTTGATGTCACCTGTGAATGCCTGCATGCCTTTCAAGATGGTTGGGTATATTTTGTGTAGAAAAAAACAGCCGTTCTCATTGGTAAGCAGCACAGGTTTGGCTTGGCTTGGCTTGGCCACAAATTGGTTATAAACAACTAGATAACTTATGACTTAGGCGACATAGCTGTACTCATCAGTGGAGTTTGGAGTGCGTTCCAAGTACTGCTTGTCGATGAGTAGCTCTATACACTTCTTGATCATTGGGATCTGTGGTGCAAACCTTGCCCGGGACTGACTGATCACCTGCCAGGGGTAAACTGTGATTAGGAACAGTACAACCAGTGTCACTAGAAACATCTTCAGTGTGAGGACCAGACATTTTGACATGATCCTCATATTGCCTTCAATGGTTTATTTGAAGGAGCAGAGCAGGAGTAAAGTTTGTACCAAGTTAACATGAAAAATGAGAGATTTAAAGTTCTGTAATGCAACAGCAGTAATCTAGTAATCTACACAACAAAATTTTGATGTACATAAACTCACTCCCATGTAGACTAAAATATTCTCTTCAATTAAATCTTTCTGCTGGCTCCTTCACATCATATGACTCATGATCCTTTGTAATCTTTAAATGCTAACTTATGATCAATTATTTTTGCTTTATTTAGTATATGTGAAGATAATGTCAAGATGTCAAAACACCTATAGTCCTCAATATAAACCTGTTCATACCAGCACTGGTTCTTCTCTTCCAAATGGAAATTCATTTCTCTCGCAACACATAGAACCTATAAATTTGTCGTCATCCATGCACTAGCTAAAAGGATCACTTACCTCTTGTATCAGCATGGTGTGCTTGAGCAGCCTGCGTGCCTTCATTATCCTCACTATAGCTGCCTGTAGGTACAGTTTGCGGTCCTCCTCTACAGCAGAGTGTGTCTGTTCAGTCTCATGCTGCTGCTCCTTCTGTGGTGCCACACTGATCTTGAATTTGGTCCGCTTATTAGCGTACTCTGTGTTGAGCCGCACCACTGCCTCCTCATCCAGATTCTGCAAACATTCGGCTTCTGAACCTCACCGTCACACATCACACACAAAGTACAACTTCTCTCACTAGTGAAATTAATACTCCTATGACATGAACACCAGAAAACACACACAGTAACAGTAATGTCTCCTTAAGGGTGTAGCCAACCCTCAACATTCATGAAGTGAGGTGGTACAGACATAGTGACCCTGCCTCAGCCCTGCCACTCCTGCTAATTCCTCCTAGGGATTCCCAAGCACTAATCCCAGGCAGATAGCAGGATAGGCCTACATTCAATTCACCCTCATGTGGTACAGTACATCCTGAAAAATCTATATAAAGCTTCGAAGAGTGGACAACACACTGAAAGGTAACTAATACATGCAGTGACATCATTGTAAGTCATGGCATTAAAGAAGGAAGAGGAGGGCTGACCTCAGCATCAGTAAGTAGAAGCTTGCTGTCCAATAAACTTTGCAGGAACTTGGTGAACTGTTCATCGTTGAGGTGTGTGTGAGTCTGCAGCTCCTGACAAGTGAGACTGTCCACCTGCAGGAGAACAAACCAGTCAACAAACATACTGGAGTCAATAAATAGTGAAAATGTGTTAAGTACCACACTCATATATGGCAAAATAAAGCTTACATATAATGTATATAAACACTCACAAACCTTACCTTTTCAAACATGAGCAGCATGGCCATCTGGAAGGTTGACATGGTGATGAGGTAGGTCCTCTTGCTCTGGCTCACTTTCAGCTCCCCTGTATCAACACAACCGAGATATCTCTTTAAAAATGATCTACCAAGCACAAACACAAGAAACAATACTATTGCTTGCAGAGAAGCAAAGGAAGACTGTCAGAAGCATGACATAAGGAAGGTTTGTGTCTGTCAGAAGGAAATAAGCGTAGGGGTTTAATAAAGAAACAAGGAAAGGAAAAGAAGACTCACCTTGACATAAATGGTGAAGCCATGTTAATTTCCTCCCATTGAAGTGCTTGTGATAGAACCTCTCAAACTGAAAAGAACCAAACACTTTAAGATACAAGTATACTGCAGAACCACTGACTCAATAGTAGTCCATAATCTATGCTGACATTATTGGTATGAAAGTCTTGCACTAGTTAAACATTACTACAATCATATCTAAAGACTAATACCAACGTTCACATATATCATTCAAGTCAAGTAAGTATGGTCTGGTGCTCACCGTTTGTACAGACTTTTCCAACTCCTGAGGAACAGCAAAGGGCGTGATGGAGGTCTGACCCAGTGGCCAAGCACCAGCCTGGGAGAGCAAACAAGGTGAAGATGAGTGAGGCAAGACAAAAGATACAAGTTTAGCAGGAAGAACACCATGTAAGTCAGAACAGATACTTAGTACAAGGAAATTGCTGAATCTCTACATCTGATGAAAAAAATAAAAGAGAGAGAGAGAGAGAGAGAGAGAAGCTGTCAGTCCTTAAAAGCAATCACACACCTGGAGAACGTTTATGGAAAAATTTATTCCCAGCTCGACATTCTTGCCCTTGAGAAAATCGTTGAACTTGTGATTGAGGTCTGAACTGACAGACATATCAGTGAACATCCGGTGCAGTTTGCTGGTGTACTCGTAGCCACACGCTTGCTGTGGCCACAAAAGGGGAAGTCAGTGCATGTGAAATTTTCTGCTCATATCATAATGCAAGAATACATTACAGCAACAAAAATGCTGCAGATTATTTAGACAAGGACTACCACAAGTAGCCTCGCTGCTCCTTGAAACTTTGCAATGTTTCTATAATTCAAAGTGAGAGCATGTAATCCCTTTTTTAAAATAAAAAGAAGGAAGAGAATAATGTTACCTTTAGGCGGTTAATCATGTTCTCCTCTGAGTCCATGGACTGGCTTTGCTGCTGGATGAGTCGCTTGGCCAGCATCCGTGCATAGAACTTCTGGTACACGTCCTTGTCATCCACGTACTTGAAGATGGTGATGCTGTGTCCAAGCTTGTCGTCCACCTCACTCTCATTCAGCCCTTTGGTTGACTTTTTGAGCAGCGTATCACAGTATCTATACAGCAGTCATCAGTCAGTAGATGTCATTTGCACATGACAATTACATTTCATACCAATTCTTAATATCAATGGTTCTAACAGAAAGGAAGAGTGAGAAGTCTTACAATGAATACAGTGAGGTATGTAAAAGCCTCAGGTGAACCAGGAAACTTTATCAAAGACTAACAAGTGTGGTGATGGCAGGGGTGGTGACAGTGATGGTATGATGAATGGCTGTGACAATGAGAGCAATAACAAAGTAAGTCAATACCCACCGGGCCAAGAGCTCTGGGGAGCGACACACCACCTTTGTATTCCCTCTGTGGTTGACAACACTCTCAAAGGCTTTGTCCAGAGCACCAACAAACTGCTGATCATTATGGAACACCTCAGAGATCATGGTACGATATTTCTTGTGTACCTCCAATAGACTTTCCACAAACTGGGCTGGAATCTGCCAACAAACAAACAAAAATTCTGTTTAAACACCAAACCTGAGAGAGAGAGAGAGAGAGAGAGAGAGAGAGAGAAATAATTATGCATTACGAGAAAGGCTGTTCTTTGCCCATAGGCACTATATGATAACGTGACCAATACATAGACCAGCAGTACCACAGGCCCAAGGACAAGTTTTATGTATAGTTCCATGAGATAAATACAACAAGGCATACAAAATAGATAGACAAGTGGCACTTACATTGTCTCCTTTAAGGTTAGTGATGGCCTGGAGACCTTGCTGCTTGATGTGTTCCTTGAGGTGGTGCACAAGCTGAGTGAGGCCGTTGGGCACAGGCCGAAGGAGGGTGTACATGTTGGAGAGGTCACGAGTCCGCTCTGAGCATACCATGGCACCGGTCTCTGCGTGCACTGTAGCCAAGTGGTCGGCTACCATGCGGTCCTGCACTTCCTTAACCACTCGTTTGTGGGAGCTGCAACATCATCAGTATCACAACACTGACACTACCTAATAACTTTTACATTTATTAACTCTATCTTGCCTAAATAAATGGACATGTATGAATCTTCCTGGGGTGACAAAAGTGAAGCTTTATAAGAGAAGCAGTACCTTGGAGGAAGGAACTTGGTGGCACGCAGCTCCTCCTCTGCTAGGCGGGCAATGACACGTTCCATGTATTGTGACACATTGCACTCCTGTAGCTGTGATGAGGCCTCTTTACGATAGAATGAGCCCGTTTCCCTCAACAGCTCCTCCTCAAACACTGTCTCATACAGCTAAAGAAAACAAATATAGGATTATTTGCAGAAAAATTAAAAGACACGTGACAAAAACACTGACAATAATTATGGTGGTCATATCACAACTTGGCTAATTGAATTATCATGGTTTTGTTGGCCATGTTTATATAGGTCAGTCCATTAAGTTACTAAGAGTCCCCATGTTTCACAGCTACAACCAATGTCACCCACCTGTAGTGTGGATTTCTTTTTGTACATGTTGACATCTACAAAAGAATGAATAACACCACGGATGGTGGATGTCGGGGCGTCAGTGGTGGCGCCCTGTCGGTCCTGCTGGATCCCTGCCAGGAGCACACCCACCAGGCGGCTCTGCAGAGGTGTGATCATCTCTCTCTGCCAAATCTCCAGCCCAAGCTCCCCTGTTTTAAACAAATTGAGCTCAAGAACTACAATGTTATTGCCCTACTATGTAATTATATGTAATGAAATAAATTAGCCAATATGAGCACCAAAAATCACAACAAAATCAGATGATCACAGGACTATGAAAAGGGACGCTATTTGAGGGTGGGTACAACTATGAAAACGCCACAATTTCCAGACTTATGATACACTTTAACCCAACAGAGAAGTCCCAGCACTCAATGGTCCAAACATCTACCAAGGATTAACACTGGCTCACCAATCTCCAGCAGCTGCTCGGAAACATCCATCTGCATTGAGCCATATGTCAGGTCTGCATCACTGAACTTCTGCTTCTGGATGTGCTGTGAGTTTAAGTAGCTGTGGAAGAACATGTCATCATTATCACCAGTCCTTACTCCACTTAAACTTTGCTTCCCTCTTTCCCCACAACAAAGGAAGACAAGATAAGGCATGTATATACAACATGCTGATGAAATACCCAATGAAGAGGCAGTTACTCACGAATAGAGATTGTTGAGGTAGTGGGTGCCTTTGCTGAACTGAAGCCAATAGCGATGGTACTCTGCCAGCAAGTTCTCTTCTCTCTGTTTGCTCACCTGCATAACAAATAGTGACTTAGAAACATACCAGTACTGCTCTTACATGTAAAACAAAGAAAGTTTAAAAAAGATGTCAGCTGAGTTAAAGTTGGAGAAAAGGCAATCAAAGAAAAAATAGAGGTGAAGTGTTCCAATATACGTAAACAACATGACGGAAGGTGTAACGAGCTAAGCAGGTGTCTTTCCTGATGATGCCAAGATTATGAGAAAAGTAACAAATGAAAAGGACTGTGAAGCTCCAAATCAAGAACATTCGTCTTGAAAACTGTATACAGTACCTAGGTGACAGCTGACGCACCCAACTACCAACCACCGGCTCCCACTCACCCGTGCATACAGTTCTCGTACGTGGCTCTCCAGCAGCTTTTTGGTCTCCATGTAGAGGCGCTCCACCAGGGGCTCCGGGAAGGCCACACACAGGGAGTACACGTCCGAGAAACGCTCATTCCACACGGTGCGCTTGATGGAGCCCATGGTGACCACCTGCTGGACCGTCTCCAGCAGGCCGCCCCAGACCTCGTCAAAGTTTACTGCACGAGGCTTTAAGGACATTCTCACCCTGTGCCAAGGAAAGGTAGCTCATTCCAAACAATTCAATCAACTAAGGGAAAAGCTGAAACAGGTTTATTATTTACATATTCCTAAGGAATGTGTAGTGTGGAGTTGGCTACTTTACCTGGAGCTTGAATCAGACTTCAGACTCCAACTCCTCTACAAAATACTTGTGATTAATTCAGATAGTGACACCGCCAGGCCAATTTTGTTCCTTTGAAGAAAATTATCATTTGTTTAAGGGAGAAATTAATTTTAGTGAGCATTGCTAACTTGTGGAAATACAGCCTATGTGGTTTTTCTCTCAACATGCCTGCTTCAACATACAAAATGTAGTACAAAGCACATGTTTGACATAAAATAAGAGTATTTACATACCTAAATCCTGAAAGAAGTGTACATTATCATTATTTTCTTTCATTGTAATTAGTATGCTAATCCTAGTTATCTTGAATTAAGGTAATGATTAGGAGCAGTGTGCATCAAAAACTAAGTCTTTAATACTGTGATCTGGGACAACACAATGTGTGTGTGTGTGTGTGTGTGTGTGTGTGTGTGTGTAGTACAGCACACAGTAGTGCTGCTTGGTGCCTCCACAGTGCACACTACTCCAACGACCACAAACACAACACAACACTTTGACTTATTTTGTTTGCCAGAGTGACTTTCACCCAGCAGGATGCCACACAAAGGCTCCACACCTACCCCTCTGTGCCCACACCTGTGAGGGGCGCCACACCCCCGACCCCCGGGATGAAGGGCGAGGCTGGTACCCCGAGCCTTTGCCCTCCCTTCCGCCCAGGGCATCTTGAGGCCAGGCCAGGTAGGGCAGGCCAGGCAGGCCATGGCGGGGCTGCAGTGGTAGGAATACCTTTCAGGCCCAGACACCCGCGGCAGGCAGTGCACAGTGATGGGAAGGTTCTCTGTGTTAGCAGTGTTGGCCTGCCCGGCGGACCGTCCTGCAACAGCTGATCCTGGCCTGGCCTGCCTGCCCTGGCCTGCCCCATCCTGCCCTCACTGGCCCCTCGCCCCTCTGTGCCTGCCCCTCACACCCCCAGCAGGCAGCCCCACCCATGCCCACCTCGTCCCCGCCACACAGTACCTGGACCAGCTACAAATTAGTAGGAAAATACATGTAAACAACCCGCTGTGGCCTGTCCTCCTGGCCTCGTTATGTCACTGACGCAATTTTTTACTACACACTTTGTTATAATGTTTTTCACTTCACTCTTCAAGAATACTTCATATTTATTGTATATTTGCGTTTATTTCATACGTGTTCAACACTAGAGCCACGCAGCCACGGCGAAAATTATTAGCAAATAAGTATGTTAATTGACACTTCACGAAAAAAAAAATAAAAAACTTTATCTGCATTTTTTAATTCTTTTTAAATACATACTTATTTATTGTTTACTGTGTGATTAATTTATTGTATCTGTTTACTTTTCTACTAACTGTGTGTGTGTGTGTGTGTGTTGTGGCAGTGAACGGTACACGAACGGCGGCTTCTGCTGTCTGCTGTCGGCTTGTCGTCTGTCACTGCCGCCTGCTGCTGCTCGCCATGGCTCTGCTGAGGGTGGGGCGGGCTGTGTGTCCCCGCCTGGCGCTGGTGAACACAGGTGAGGGGCTCGGGCAGGTTGCACCACGGGGAAGGTCAGCCTGCCCTCACCTGCTGGCTTTCTCTCACCTTGCCTCTTGTTACCTTGAATATCAGTTACTCCTCCGCAACACGCGTAATGACACATGTGCATCTCCTGGAAGCATGTGTGTAGCTATATACATATGTCCTGTATATGTACTACTACTACTGCTGCGGTAGACAAAGCTCAGGTTGCCCCAGGAATACTTTACTTCTCTAACTTTTCGACTGGAGTGTTCAGAGATACAGTGCAACTCTTCATCTTGTTCAACACTTATTCTCTGTTAAGAGGAGGTTGCTTAGGCATTATATCTTCAAATACTGGAAAATTTTCCTCAGCATATCTTTTTCCATGCCCTTTCATTGATAGTACAAGGGGCCATAACTTCAAGATATACCAGGTTAGGTCTCAGATTTAAGTCAGACGGAGATTTTTCTTCATGAGATGCCAATTTGTGGAATAATCTTCCTTTCGATAATATTAGTACTTTTAAGCATCTTGAAGCTCGTTTGGGGGACGTAGTTTAATTATGTCAATTAAGCTTGCCAGTCACTGCCAAGTATACACTGCTGCTTATGATACTCTTTCCAGCTAATTAATTAATTTAGTAATTCATCCTGGAATATCTTTCAATGTTTGCTGGCACATCAGCAGTGTGGCTTTCTGCTTTTTTTTACTATCTGAATGGGGATAGCAGGCTTACCAGGTAAGAATACTCGGTAGGAATCTTCAAGGCTTGACTTGGTTCCACAGGCCATGAACTGTGAAGAGTAGCCCCCTAGTGATGTTTTGGATGTTCCTTGGTGGGGCAGTTTCTTCTTGAAGGTGTCTTGAGTGTCTTACATTCAGACCATTGATTTATTGCAGAGAGCCGTGCATGGGTGAGCTCATTGGAAGAGGTGAGGAGGATCAATGGCAGAGAGGAAGCAGTGGTGATGACTGATGACAGCAAGACTATTGTGTGTTGGCACCCCCAGCCAGACATCCCTTATGAGATGACAAAGGTTTGTGCCACAGGTGGGCATAACCACCACAATACCCTTCACTACTAAATGGTTCATCTGCAATTGCTCAACTTTTTTCTATTCATATTGGTTCATTAAGCCATTTAGACACAAACATCAGGCTCTTATCTTACCATGAGTTTTCAGGTGACTGATAAAAAAATACACTTTACATAATATACTGGATGCAACAGGTATTTCACTAGTTTTTTGTACTTCCAGCCATTGCCCGAAGCTCCCACAGTAGATTCAGTGTTGAAGGTGCAAGCACAGGACACTAAGAAGCTGTTCAAGAACAAGCATCCATTCTTTGTGAACAAGGCACTAAGAGAGCTGACATTCACCACTAAACACTTGTGGTTTCCAAAGCAAGTATCTGACTACTAAAGGACTGCTAAGTGCTGATGCTAATGTCTTGAAACTTAAGATTTATGCATTGATAAGTGATACAGGACCTATAAACTTCACTTCACTTCACTTCAGTTTGGCTCCCTTTCTCCTTCTGTTTTTCTCTTCTACCTCGAGTTTACTTTTAACACCTTTTTTTTTCTCGTACGGAGATAGAAACAGTACAACTCTATCTCCCCTTATCACAACAGGCTTATTGTAGTTGTAGTCGTGGAGCTGCTACCCATCTGCTCTCCCTGCTTGGTTACTTGTCTGTGTGTGTGCATGCAATTCTAATATGATTTGTGTATTTTTAACTAATGCAATTATTTTCTTCCAGACCACAGAAACGATTTGCCAAGAAGAATCCTCCTCGAGACCGAGAATATTTATAGGATTTTAAGTGTATTTTCAATGTAAATAGTATGCAATAAATTTGTACTGTACATGTGGAATGTTGCTCTACCCAGTTTTGATTTGGTAACGTCTCTATCCATCAAATTAACTAGGAAACATGAAGACCTCAAGAAAAGAAAGTAACTTGCAAAACAAACTCAAGACATTAGGACAGAAGATGCCTAATAGTAAGAAATAAGACTTTCTCTTCAAGTGGCAGACTAATCATACATTTTATTAATGAACTAGCCTATCAACAAACTTATCTATGGACATTATTTATGATTAAAGGACATCTGCATTCTAGCAAATAATTTATTCTTTAAAGACATCTAGTAATGTACAAATAAAAGTACCTTATATGTTCAAAGGCATATACAAGTCCCCAGCAGTGCATGTGTTGGGATGCAGTGCCAGGATCTATACACAGGGAAGCAGCAACACTGCCACCCTGGAGGTCAGCCCATGCATGACAGCCAGGCCATGTGAAGCACACATTCCTCTGTGTCCAAGGTGTTCAACTCTAAACTTTTTTTTCCTGTCACTCAATTTTGTTCCTCTTGCATTCTCAAACCTGGCAACATAACTAATTTGCCCGCTGCCTCAGGACAGATTGCTGTGGGAATGAAATAAACATTACTTCCACGTTATAAAACTTCATATAGTTGAATGAAGAGGTGAATGAGATTAATCTACTAGAGAGGTGTACTATTCAGAGAAAAAGAAACTGACAAAATTTTCCCACAAATTTCTGTTACTACTAAAAAAACTCACCAGCCTGGAGAGGTCGACACATCTAGCAAATTCTTCCACTTGGCGGGCACAGCGTAGGGCTTGGCGAGGATGATCCTGGTAGCACGTCATGACAGACTCTTGATAATCCTGACACACTGGACTGCATGATGCCTTCACAAACAACTTCTCAACATCCTTGACGGCAGTGTTCACCTCCTCCTCAGACAGCTGGGACATTTTGCTGAACTGATGGTATGGACAGCAGTAACCAATCAGTACATAGAGACCATACAAGTGCATCACTAATGTCTCATACAACCTCCATAATAGGCAAATAAACCAATCTAGACCTACCTCCTGTTCCCTGGCGTCCATCTTTTCCCTCCAGTCACGATTGAGTTGCTGGAGCTCCTGTTCCTTCTCCTCCCTGAGTCGCATCACCATTAGGTGAGCTTCCTCAGCATAGATGGACCATGGTGGGATGTTGCCTCCTGGCTGGCTCAGAGCAGGAGCTGATCCAGCTCTATGGATCATTGTTAAAAATGTTCATAGTATGTATGCACTATCAAATTAAGAGGTCACATATACAGTACTGACCTCAAGACATCAGTATATTACATAACAATTTCATAAAGTCACTGCAAAGTAATGTGAGGTTCAATAAAAGTTCTGGGACTCTTTCCTAAAAAAGATTGCAGGAAGCTTGTAATGCAATCTTTACTGTCTCAGAAGCAGATCACAATTGGAACAAAGCAACTGAAACAACAGCATTATGCATAACCATCTTGTAACTAGTGATGACGGTGCAATGTAAATGCAATAAAAGAAGGTTAGACAAGTTCATGGATGGGGGAGATAGATGGAATTAGGTAGCTTAAACACACAGGGACTGCCTCGTATAGGCCTGGCGCCCTCTTGCAGCTTCCTTCTTTTCTTATGTTCTTATGTATATACACACCTGACAGCCACACCCACATCTGGCAGGGGTTCTGTAGCAGCCTTTTCAGGAAGATCCACAGCAGCAGCAGCAGTCTTTGCTACCTCGGGCACAGAGGGGCTGGTGGTTGAGATGAGCTTCTCTGGTGTAGTGTCACCTGGTCCGGAAGCTGTGCGGATATGACAAACAATCAATTCACTCACTAAATTATTCAATTCTTATTATATATCATAAAAGTATTCCCGTCCAACTTGGTGATGAATATTTCAAACTTATGATCACAAACACTGATAAACATTATGATAAAAGAATCCTTTTGTACCAATAATGGATATCTTCATACCAATGTTAGTTACAATGTTAGTGTCCACTATACTACAAAAATAAAATACTTAGTAGTCATTGCCAGGGATGGGACTGGACCTGAGCATTGGCAGATGTAGTAACCAAAACTGTTCAAAGCAAAATAACTTTTTCTATGGTACATTATTCACTTATACTCAGCTGTCCACCTTAATGGCCAAGCTAAGGCAGGAGCACGAGCCACCACACCAGTCATTGTGTGAGGGTGGGGAGTATGGATGAGGGAGGGAGGATCAAGGTTTGCTATGCTTCTGAGTCAACCACCAATACCTGAACCTTTATCCATTGTGCTGAATACAAGGCCTTTGTCACCAAAAAACTTATCTATAATGATGGGGAGCTTTCAGGCAATGATTTAAGTAAAATTTCAACCATGTAAATCTAGTGAGTCTATACACTTGACCTATTTTTCTTAGTTTATCATAACAAAATGTATGATGCTGATCTATGGAAATGAACCACAAGTGTCTTACCTGGATCATATCCCATGTGGGGCACTAATTCTATTAAAGGCTTCAAGAAGTTTTAAGAAGTTTGTTAGTAATTTCAGAACATTAGTTATGACACAGCAAGATTATATTCATGCAAGTAGTGTCACTGCAAAAGGAGTGTCAATAACATGGTTTCAAGAAATGTATTATTAAAGTACCTCAGGCTTGTACAGAAACAGCCCATAGGCAGATGAAACACATGACTATCTCTATCTCACACTTCACCACACCATCACACTTGGATCACTAACCTTACACAGGCCAGTGACAGCATATAGCAATGTTTTAGGCAGTAGCAAGATCCCCATCATGTGGCCAGCTGGCAGTACAGTGGTTAGGTGTGCAGTTTCCTCAAGGCTTAGTTGCCAGTGAGTAGAATTAAGCAAAGACAGGAATCTTATAACTCAACAGAAAACTTGAGCCAGTGTTAGTTTGAGGCAGGTAAGCGATTTACTATATGCTTTGGATTATCAAGTGGCCCTGTCACTACCTCCACCCACCCACACACTGGTTGGATGGGCCGCCACTCACCCTCAACCCTTGGAGACTCTGGGACAAAGAATGGGGCTGGGGCCGGCTCTGGAACAAAGACTGGGGCTAGAGCTGGTTCTGGGGGCGGGCCCGGAGCCGGTTCTGGGGGAGGGGGTGGAGCCAGAATTGGCTCTGGGATAAAAGGTTCAGGGGCTACCTGGGGGACTTTAGGGGTCTCTGGGACCTTTGGGATAGTAGGTACAGGTGGAGGGGCTGGGGAGGGTGAAGGGGGTGGCTCTGCTGCTGCTGCTGCTGCTGTGGCCTGCTGACCTTCAATTTGGCCTCGCAGACGGTATGCTAATGACTCCGACAACTGAAAATATGACTTTGTATTAGTTGTGCACTAAACAAATCAATTAATAATTCTTACATTTAGCAATATGTATACATCATGATATCACTGACTCACCGCTTCTGCTGGCCAGTGCCGACAGATGCGTCATAACTCATATCATAGAAAGACATTTAGGTAACAACATCTAAGCACTGATTGGCTATGTTCCACTGATCCAAGACATACAGTTTCAGTACACAACACCATGTGTGTGTCATGTACTGAAATCAACTGTACAGCTCGTGGAATGTAGCCAATCAGCGTGCAGATATTGCTGACTGAATGTCATATAGCGATAAGAATTGTTGGCAAATATATCAGCACTGGTCAGTCCACTCTTGGATACTAAAGAACTCATGAAATATTAAAGAATATTCCCTTAGATTTTTAACATCAAGATTTCTCCGATTTTTTATGCCCTATGCAAAGCATTCAATTCCCTACAGGCCCCAAAGCTTGTTGATGGGGAGCATGGGAGGAAGTGTGGACTAAAAATACCTAAAATAATAGTACTTCAAAATATATTCAATGCATGTACTGCAGTGAGCGGTAGCCAGTGTCAGCCCAACACCATAACAGGTGGCATGGCAACACAGGTGAGGTTCATATATGGACACACCTCACTCATTCACATACACCTACAGCCCCTGCTTGCATTATTGCTCAGGCCAATATGAAAATGTTACATTGCACCAACTTAATGACCACTTTTCTGTGGGAACGAAATTAATTTATTTTTCTCTCTTTCCTGGAAGTATACGCTACACTGGCAGCCAGCAGTACTAAATATATCACCCGATTTATCCCTTCTAGCCATGCAGTGTTTTCGTCTCTGTCAACACAAAAATCCTACCAGTGCCACAGCCGAGGGTACATTTCCAGGGAACAGCAGCCCCCTACCTGACCCCGCCCTCCACCACCGGCAGGAGGGTCTCGCCCCTCACCTTGATGACGCCAGCCTTATCATCGTTGACCAGCGTGATCTTCCTCGTGCTGTGGGAGGACCCCATGGTGACTCGGAGTACAGCAGCCGTCCACTAGCAGCACATCACCTCTCGCTGTCCTGCCCAGTCTCTCTCTCCGTCCCCGGCAACACCAACAACATCATGATCCTTCCTGTACACGGGACTGTTCTCACTTGTTTAACAAAATTTTCATGAAATGTTAGTTTATATATATATATATATATATATATATATATATATATATATATATATATATATATATATATATATATATATATATATATATATATATATATATATATATATATATATATATATATATATATATATATATATATATATATATATATATATATATATATATATATATATATATATATATATATATATATATATATATATATAATTTATTTTTTTCAGATACAGTTGAAAACCATAATTTTCTTCTGGACAAATATTATCATTATCTCTATGCTGTGAATTATTTGACTGATCCCTCAAGGCTTTCCCCATTGTTGATACTCTAGTACTTTTATTTTATTTTAACTCTATTGAGGCCCAAAACTGTCTCTTTATACCAACAACTACATGATGGTGCGTAGCTTATATAATTCCTATGTTAGGCCCCATTTAGAGTATTGCATACAGGCCTGGTCACCCCACTATAGGCAGGATATCAACATGTTAGAAGCAGTTCAGAGAAGAGCAACTAGGATGATACCAGCATTAAAGCGCCTGGAGTATAGAGATAGATTAAAGGAATTAAACATGTTTTCATTTGAGAGGAGATGTATAAGAGGGGATATGATAGAGTTATTTAAAATGTTCTCAGATACAAACTACATAGATGTGAGATCTTTCTTTACCTTAGAGGAGGGAAATAGGACTAGAAATCATGGCAGGAAGATTAGAAAGCAAGGCTGCAGGTTAGATATAAGAAAATATTTCTTTAGTCATAGGGTGGTAGACTTCTGGAATGCATTGCCAGAGACGGTTGTAAATAGCACTAGTTTGACAATGTTTAAAAACAGATTAGATAAGCACTTAAATTTATTAGATTTATAATTATGTATAGCACTGCATGATAGTTTTTATAAGAAATTTACTATAGTTAAATAAGACATGATCCCCATGTATGGGGACCACAAATTGTAGAGGATTTCGCTGCAGGACTTAGCCCTGTTAATGGGCCAAATATTTAGAATTAGTATATAATGTATTGTGTACTTGTAAGTGTATCTTTAAGTACTGATGACGAGGTCGCTGTGCGACTGATACAGGATAACCTAGATGGGCCCTGGTGGCCCTTTGTTATCCTATTATTTATGTTATGTTATGTTAACTACGTTTCATTGTCTTCCCGTCCTGCTTTCTGTTACCACCTGGGTTCCCCATCCATATAGCCATTTAGATAAACTTTTCTGTACTGTATTTTGCTTATTTGTCTATATTCATTTATTCCTCCTTTTCTTTTTCTCCCTATGATTTCTTGTATTCCTCTCTCTCTCTCTCTCTCTCTCTCTAGGATATGATATTTCATTGCACATTTACTACACACACGTGCATAGGTATATTTTTATATACACACAAAAGTAAACAAAAGGAAGAGAAGTAAACATACAAAACAAATAGGGTAGTGAAAGATTACTTTGTAAGTGTGCTGTATTAAAAATCTATGGACGAATCACAGATCTCACCACCACTGAGATTATTAACAATGATTATTACAGAGAGAGAGAGAGAGAGAGAGAGAGAGAGAGAGAGAGAGAGAGAGAGAGAGAGAGAGAGAGAATGCAATATTTATTATAACAACAAAATAAAGAGGAGGAATTCTCAATGATCAAGACACTGATTTTGTTATAAATAACTAGAAAATACAAGAAAAAAAAGAACTTCACAAATCATGACAAGTAATCAATTGGAACCATGGCTACAATTTGATATGATTGTTATAATTGCTGAAATCAAGATATCAAAATTCAATCAATTATCTAATACATAAACAGAAGTCAGTAAGCAGTTACTTGTTGCTAACGTGTTTAGTTAGTCTTCCTATGTAGGTCATTGTTTAGTGTCCATAATTATGTAGCACGTACACCCATAATGCTTCTTGGATCTTGTTTACTTTCAAAAACAGTACTGTGTACTGAAATCTACCAAGTAAAATCAGAGTTAACAAAAATAACTGATTTGCTTTTCTGAAAAAAAATCATTTATATTTCCTATTATCCAAAGCTGCATCTTAATGAACAAGAAAGAAAAGGGAGAGAAAGAGGGAAAAGATGAAGGAATCATGGTGACAAAAAGAAAAGATAAAGAAGAATGGGGAAATGAAAGTAGGTGAGGAGACAGATTCCAAGTGAGGGAATGGAAGAAAAGATGGATGGAGAAGATTAGATAAACCAGAAGCAAAAGGCACTATGAATTCTGCTGTTGTTGCCACTTCTCAAACTTCTTCCTCTGTGCCTCCATCAACTTTGTGAGTTTCTTGGTTTGGCTCTTAGTGATCTCCTTTCCCTCTGCATCATGAGTGGGCAACCCATTGGCATCCCACTGTGAATATTCAGAGGTACGGAACATTTCCTTGGGATCTGTGGGTAGGACAGCTTTCTCCTGCTTCTGCTGCTGCTGCTTGGCTTCCTGTTCTGCCTTCTTCCTGGCCTTCTCCTGTCTCCGGATCTCCTCCTGCTCTTTCTTGGCACATATCTCAGCCATCAACTCCCCAGGATCCACTACTTTGATGCTTGGGGCACCTGCAATGGCATACATTGTCCCTTCACAATGGGGTTGTTATCTATCCCACACTTACTCATATTCTGAGACCACAGCAGATACAGGGTTCTCTCTATAAATTGCCCCACAATTCTACCTGGCTCTACAAGCCAATCGGCCTTGCCAAATGGACCCAAACCCCTTCCTTAAACTCTACTAGACCACCATTGTCACTCTGTAATTACCTCTGCCATGCACAATCACTCTTGCTTGCTGCCTGTGAAAATAGCACCCACCTTCTCTGTATGGATCCTACAAAGCAATAATAATAATAATTCATCTATATACCAAGCCAGCAATCCCATATCAGTCATACTTTTAGCTCCATCGGTCCTCAGTGGAAAGGGAAGTCTTACAGACCACCATATGATACCCAAGGAGCACATAATAATTGCAAAATGCATATATAAATACTTATGTGAGTATAAAGTACACACACACACACACACACGCCAGACTCACCTGCTTCACGATCTTCCAGTCTAATGCCCAAGGGTGGCAGCAACTCATCCCTGATGGAGTCACACAGCCCCAGCAGGCGTCCCCGCATTTCTCCAACCTCCAGCTCCTTGTCCCTTGACCACTGACGCAGCTGCTCCCGAATGTTACCCACCACCTCTGCCACAGCCACCACCTTCTCCTGTCCCAACAACCCCGTCACATTGTTACTATATCACCCTTAATACATCAATAATACTTTCCATCTCTTTGTTATCTTCCATACACAACTATTACATTGAATATCTATATGCCCTCTTCAAACATACCTATATATTACATTATTAACATTTACCTGGAGTAAACACTCACTTACCTGACTACCTGAGGAAGATTTATCTCCTTGAGGAACACCAAACATTTTCATCAGCTTCCAGATGTAGCTGTTGATGTTCACCAGCAGTTGCGAGTTCACCTGAAGAAGTCATTGAGCAATACATCAGTCACCTGTCTCAGTCTGGACAGAAATACTCCACTGACATATTCCTGATAATCCTACTGAGTGTCAATGAAACTATTAGGGTGCCTCTTGCTATCAGTGAAAAGTATAGCAGCAGTTTCATCACAGCCTTATGTATCAAACTTAACACCACAGGTCAATTCAATCACTATAAAGGATATATATTTACACTTAATGAATGTAGACAATCAAATTAACATGAAGATATCTTGGTCATTCTCACCTGCGGGTGGCTGTTCATGTATTTGTTGGCCTCAGTGAGCAGGTCTCGGATGGTGTCAAGAGCTGTCCTGGTGTCAATGTTATCACACAGAGCTTTGTGCACATCTAACCTGTGTTGGTAGAATACACTCAAAATATGCCCCTAATTATATTCACAAGAAGAATGAATACAATTAAATCAGTGATCACAAAAACCCAGCTGATATTTAGTCCTGTACTACTAAATAAAGAAACACACCTGGCAGTATTGAAGGCCTCCTGCAGGGCCACCTCAGGTCCTGCCCACTGTGTGCTGGACAGCCCTGCACGTCGCACCAAGTCCTGAACATTGAGGCTGAATTCTGTGATCATCTTGTAGTACTGACGTGAACCCTCCATTGTGTTGCTGCAAAGGAAGAGGTAACAGGAAAATTATCATAAAAAGTCTTCCATTTACAGTCCTGCCTTTCTTTGACCTTTGAGCCTGTGACTGATGACATCCATTACCATAGGAAACAAGGCCACTGTGACCTATGGGTATGCCAAAGAAACTTACGAGCTATAATCCAGTGTGTCCTTCCAGGAATGGAGGAGGAAGGAGATGCGCAAGAGAGCAGGGGAGTTTTCAGCCAACGCCTGCTTGATGGTGATGAAGTTCTTGAGACTCTTGCTCATCTTGCAGCCATCTATATGCAAGTGACCCGTGTGGAGGAAATAGCGTACCCAGTAGTCATTGTTGAAATATGCCTCGGCTTGGGCCAATTCATTGTCATGGTGAGGAAACTTTAGGTCCACACCACCTGCAACACAACATATCACTGTCACTACCACTAAACTACCCGTAACTGTGTGTGATTCTTGCAAGGAACATCTTCAAGGACAATGCAAATAATGAGAGAGAGAGAGAGAGAGAGAGAGAGAGAGAGAGAGAGAGAGAGAGAGAGAGAGAGAGAGAGAGAGAGAGAGAGAGAGAGAGAGAGAGAGAGAGAGAGAGAGAGAAACCTGACTAATCCAGGCCTGCCATGAAGCTGCCCAGCAAACACAGGGAAATGTAAAGACCTGTGTGGATGTCAATGGACTCCCCAAATATTTCGGATGCCATGGCAGAGCATTCTATGTGCCAACCAGGTCGTCCAGGTCCCCAGGGGGATGGCCAGGCTGGCTCCCCAGGCTTGGAGGCCTTCCACAATGCAAAGTCATTAGGGCTGCGTTTCTCCTGTGCCGATGCAGCTGACAGGGCACCCTCTCCCTCTTCCAGAGCTGCCTGATTGCCATATGCTTCAGGCACCAGCTGTCAAACATACACAAATTGATATGAATATTCACAGTTGTTATTTACAGTATGACAGATGAATAGATAGATAAAAGAGCATGCTATAATGTATTGAAAGGATGACCTACCTTAGCATAGTAGTGGTTGGGCTCAGCATCAAACTTGGCCACATCAAAATAAACAGAGTTATTGGCTTCATAAGCATAGCCATTTTCAATTATTTTTGCCACATAATCGACAATCTGTGGCACATACTCTGATACCCGTGTCACCACATCTGCTTCCATTACCTGCAACACACATCACTGAGTCACACCTTAGCATACTCATGACAGAAGGATGACAAACCTCTCTACATACAGAAGGAATGAAGAATTATATCTTTAGGATGAGACACTTTGAACAATGATCTACCTAGGATAAACAATAGAAAATAAATAAAACTGCTGTTCAAATTAAATTGAAGACCTAACTGTACGTGCAAATCGTAAACACTGACAGGGATAAAAAACAGAAAGATTGTGGAAGTATTTAAGGGTAGAAACATTATGCTTGTGATAGCTCTTTTACAGCACTAAAAAACTCGACTTGCTTGTGCCTACGAGTCCTCTGTTAAGACAAACACTATGGCACAAGGCTGGCAGCACCCACATTAAGGGCTTCCATGTCCTTGTTGAACTCATCTTCATAGTGGCGAGGCAGCTCACTGAAGATGGAGTTGTCAGTCACCTCCTTCCCCTTTTGCTGGTCGAGCCATTCTCCCAGCACCCCTTCAGCACACTTCAGCAGCTCCTCCTGTTTCTTCACAGCCTCATCTTTTGTGGCTGCCTTGAGTGCATCAGCTGCATTTTTTACCTACAAAGATCAGATATTTAATTACATACTTGGATAAAATTGGTAGACTTACAATAGTATAATTTACCACAAAATTTATACCTTTATTTGACATGATGTTTATACCAAATGGGTTTATGGTACTTTTTTTGCTGTAAGAAAAATTCAAGATAAGATAACCAAAGAAAGCCACCTTAAATTGCAGATATAAAAGTCACTATCTCTTACTGCATAGCATTACACCACTCTGTAATATGCAATAGGCAATTCATATGTTCACAAAGACAAAATTCTAATGTCCTACCCAAGCAATATTTGGTTAATCTTCAGTCTTATCACTATAGTACCCTAAAAACATCTCACCCATCACTACCACCTCACACCATCACACTAAATATCACAACGTCAATGCCACACACCACCACAGCCACTACACACCTTCTCCACCTCAGCTAGCATCATCTTGCGTTTATCAGGATCAGTGGTTGCTGCAATGGCCTGGGTATGATGCTCTAATGCTCGAGTGAGGTCTTCATACACCTGATCCCACTGCTTTTGTGATCTGGAAAGGTTCACACAAATAAGAAGCCATGACAAGACATGACACTTTGTTTTACTGTAAAGGCTGGGAGAAAAAATGGCATAGGAATGAAGCTTTACAATAAGGTTATTAATATGCAATTGTATTCTGTAATTAAGAAGTTGCAATTCTGGTCAGAGACTTGAACATTTCATTTCATACATCCTCAAAACCACTTCCTCTTCCTTGCTCTCCACTAAGCCACTTCCTCTTATGGACCACTTACTTGCGGTACTGCTGGATAAGGTGCCTTGTGCGGGCCCGCTTAATAATCTTGTCATCAATATCAGTGATGTTCATGACATAGTGGATCGGGAACCCAAAGTAATCCTGCAGGACACGGCGCAGAATGTCAAAGCTCACATAGGATCTGAAGGGAAAGGGCATCAACAAGCATGAATCTTTAATTTCCTAAGAGATAAGTACTCCAAAATAATGCAGCACCATCAATACATCTTACTCACCTGGCGTGGCCCATGTGGGAGTCATCATACACAGTGGGGCCACAGCTGTACCACGTCACCACTCGACTCTGAGGCACAAACACTTCTTTCCGGCGTGTGAAAGAGTTGTACAAGTGCAGCCGGGGCACCTCCACCCCCTCAGGGGCTGTCCATCTGGGATCTGGCCGCTTTGGCATGACTCACCCTGATGGAAACAAGTATCTAAGGTATGTCCTGTAATTTAGCTTAGGTTAGTGTTCATAGAAAGCATCCTGGGACAGGGAGGGTAAGGAGCAGCCACACCCAGTTAGGTTAGGTTAGGCTAAAAATTTCCTTTTTCTTTCTGTGACTATAAATTTAGCTTCCCCCACCCTAAAACCCTTGCTTTCCCACCAGGTTCCCAGGCCATCAGCCTGTGGTTGGGCACGTGCACTCATGGCCCCACCAGCAGGCTGTCATCATCTACCGCCTACACTCACCCGTCCACCTGTGTCTCTGTGGCCTGGCTCTTCTCAACACTGCAGTCAAAGACCCCTTTAGACTGTGCAGGACAACGTCTGAACACCAGGATAGTCACTCCTTATCTAACGCCAAGTGTAAGTCACTACACTCACCTTCCCGCTGACGACGTGTCTGTGTACCGCTAAACACGGTTGCCAGTTAGCAGTTAAGTGCCGCTTAGTGAGCACTGCCACAGAGCACCGTGAGTCCGTGTCCGTGACCGTAGTGTACTGCCCAACTCACACCAAACCCGCCAAATAAACAGCACAAAACAGCGATGCATATTCCCTATGAAGCAAGGTTGAAGCTGTTAAAATTGCGCTCCTTAGATTAATGAGACGTATAGTTTTAGAGACTTTTTTAATGGTATAAGTGTTATAACAAAGCGATCATAAACATTAAATAAAGTTCTTGGGATACCTAGAGCCATAAATAATGGGTTCAAGCTTGTCTGCAATGTCAGTGCTAATCAGCTGAAATAGATGGCCGTCTTAGCAAGTTAACATTCATCATGTAGGGATATATCAGTATATCGTTTCAAGGTTTCTCACGAGATAAGAGCTAGAGTCTTAAAAAATCACGGATTAACGGGAAGCAGGAAATGCGGAGTGAAGGAGATAATCGTGACACAAGCTTACGATAAAAATTTTTATGCTTCGATCAGTCTAAGCGAGAGAGCGCGCGTGCACGAAAAATCTGTACCTATCTTTGTATCTAGATATAGGTATAAATTCAGAGAATTACATAAAACTCAATAGTAATTTGCAAATACAAAAGGAAATGGAAGAGTGAAATAGACAGAGAGGTGAAGTGGGTGGGACTCAATATATGGAAGAATGAGATGGAACGAAAGAGTACTCTGGAATGGTACTACAAGGAATACGAAGCCCCGATGTATGAAAAGTGGTATGGTGGCAGCCTGGGTGGTGATCTCTTCCGAGCGAGGGGACAGTGTATGCAGTGAATGCAAGAAACTACATGTGGTTTGAGTCCCGCAGCAAAGTGTGCCAGATGTGTGACATGGGGGAGTACGAGACGGTGGAGCATGTCATGCTGGAGTGTAAGAAGTATGAGAGAGACAGGCATTAGATGAAAAAAGTTATTTTGAGTGAATTGGGACATAATAGGGAAGAAAGAGTAGAGAAGACAGGAAGAGAATGGATGGTGTTGCTGCTGGGACTGTGTAGAGAGACGAGTGAAAGGATGATTGGGGCTGTGAAGGAGTATCTGGAGAGAATGTGGCGAGCGAGGTGTAGGGATGATTAGTTAACAGAATACTGCTCTCTTTTTTTTTCCTGTTTCTTGTGTGTTCTTTTTTTTTTTTTTTTTCCTCTACAGGAGCTGCCGATCCAAAGCCTGTGGCTCCTGAGCGATCCCGAGCCACCTGAAGAATGAAGATCAAAATCAAGATCTTGTTGACACTTGGCTGCCAGATCTATCACCTGACATTATTGTTGGGTACATCCGGCTGCGTGCGTCATTATCCAGGTAATCAATAGTTCCATGTCCTCAGAGGTTAAAGTACGGTACATAGGCCCGTCAGTATGTTGTAAGCTAAATACTCTATTCGCAAGACACCGCAAAGGAAGCAATGAGGTGTAAGTGACCTGGTCATCTTGGAGGAGGCTAACTACTAGCTTGATAGGCTTACTGATCCCTTGGGATCAAGTAACCGTAAGTTTTCCATCATGGAGTCGATAGCAGACGGCATGTACAGCCACGTGGCGTGAGGTGTGTGGGGCGGTGAATCCTGTTAGATTTAAGTTAATACAACTTTCACTCAGCAATGAGATTGGGGCAGGAATAAGGTGTGTCCATTTTTATGCATACACTTCTTCAGCAGTCTAGTGTATGAAATGGTAAAAATGTACAGCTCCTTCCTTCGGCAAAGAAGGCCGTTTTCACCGTAACTATTAAAAATCCGAAATTTGGTCATTTAACTTAACCCCATCAATTAAACCAATTTTACAAACTTGTAACCTAATTAAGACCTAATCTAACTTTTTTTCATGAAAAAAGTACATACTAGAAAACTGAATGTCAAGTGAGAAATTCTTGATTTTTTTACATAAGATAGCAAGAAAGTCATTAAGCTGTTCTGACAACCAACAGATATCTGGTATCACCATGAGGTTGCTCCTCATTGCAGCAGTGTTGTTGGCTCCCATCACGTGAGTAGTACTAGTGTGGTTTTCATGGTCTTTGTTGAGACATCCATTGCAAAACTATAAAACAGCATGTGATGCCGATGATATTTTCTAGATATGTTTTGTTAAGGTTTTACTTTATATGCACATTTATTATAGGGTTTATTAATCAGCACAGGGGATTGGCCTGTTAAGATAAATTCTGCCTACTTTCCTCTTGCATAACGTTGTTAGAAGAGCAAACCTATGAGGGATAGGTATGCCTCAGGAAGCAAACCTATCTATTTGCAGAAGCAGACGTGCCATAGGTAACATTATTAGTTGTGAGGTTTGGGCCATCAAGAAAATGTCTGAACACTTCAACCCACAATTGAAAGAGATTGTTCCCATGGCCCACTGTACCACATAAGTAATGTCTTTGCACATATAACATTCCTTGTGTTTAAAGTATGGTGTCTACTGATGGAGTATTGGTACATGATGAAATGAGAGATGGTGGTGGTGTGCTTCCAGAAATGCTGCTGAGAAGATTACTTGGGATGTGCTCATTTTCACCCAGCAGTGGCCCATCACCAGTTGCATTAGTCACAAGGAGCATCAGCATGGTTCCTCATGCAACCTCTTCCCCAACATGACCTCTTGGACTGTTCATGGACTCTGGTGAGTCAAACTTACTGTATTGTTTCTGACTTGACTGCTTCATGATGTGTTGGTAAGCTCATTATTACGTTGCTGCTTGCCATACACCATTCTATCATTATAACTTATTGTAGATAATCCTTTCCTTCTTGGATCATAAATTCTTGTTTTAAGATCTATCATCAACAGAAACATTCTGAAGCATCTATCTGCTAATGACCTTCTGTCTCAACATCAGTATGAATTCTATAATGTATGTTTCAGGCCAACCACACTGGGAACCATTGGTCCAAATTTTGCAATAAAACATGGCATTTCCATGAAAAGGAAATAATTGACATTGAGCCCTATCTAATCAAGTACTGGGGCAACATATATGCTGAGGATTCCCGCACCTCACTGTGGAAGCACGAGTGGCTGAAGCACGGCACATGTGCTGCTCAGCTGCCACAATTAAATACTCAGAAGAAATATTTTGAGAAAGGTAAAATCATGAGTTACTTTTATGCATTTTACTTCATATTATAAGTAACTTCTCATAGAAACTTTGGCCTTGTAGTTCAAAATTATGTGAAATTCCAGCTATGAAGATTTCCTTTCTTGAAGAGTCAAAGGGGTTTTCACAACAGTAAAGTCACACTGTATCAAGGCTTCAGGACTTCATGCCTCTAAAACCTGCACTCTCCTGTCATGTAATGCTGAATGGGAAAGCACTGGAATGTAGTTCAAGGTAAAGTTACCTGTACACCTTGTTGCAGAAACAAATTATATTCAGGCTACAGTACACTCTGGGATAGAAGATAGAAATGAAATGCATTTAATGTAGCATGCAATTAACTTAACTTGTTTCAGTATTTAATTGTTTACTTGGCATGGCAGGGCTGGAGTGGGTGGTGCGGTATGATATTCTTGCCGTCCTCACTAAGAACAACATCATGCCATCTGATTTGGAGACACATTCGGTCAAGAACATCTTTCAAGCTGTCAAAGATGCATTTGGAGTCAATCCAGCCATCGATTGTATTTATGATAAAGTAATATGCCAATGTTTATGATATTAAGATTTTGACTAGGATGAGATAACTTGGTGCCAATAATATGTAAATACCAAGATCTTTCTTTCAGCCAGGTAAGTAGGAAGTTCTTGGCTTGAGCATTACTTCATTACCATGCATGATGTGAGTTTCATTAATTTTTTTTTTTTTTTCATGAAGTCGCTTTTCATCAATCAATTTAAAATTCATAGATTATTTAATTTAGTTTCACTGATATGAGGCTTGTAGGACCAAAGAACAAGCCCGCCAAAATATAGCTTTGAGGTATCAGCCTCTAAAATTTTGCAGTCATAGTGTTAAGTCACCTTTATCTCTGCTGCATAGTCAAATTTTGCTTGCCAACTTATGCCAAGTTATAAAGGAGGGTTATGCCTATCTCATTCCATCCCAAACTAAAAGATGCTGAAATGGTAAGTTTGCCCCTTTGGCTCTGGATGCCTCATATGTACAATATTAAAATACAGTAGCTTTATGTGTGCTTGTTTCAGAGCACTTCTGTATCAGTAAAGAAAAATGCCACAGGTGTGAAGATCCAATGTGTATAAAGCCATTTGTTTCAGAATACTAGACAGAACATTCTGTCCCAGATAAAACTCTGCTTTGACCCGTCACTGAAATTAGTTGACTGTGATGGCATTATTGGCTTTGGGACCCATCAACTAGGTAATTGTCCGTCAAAAGGCATCACCTACCCAGCCACTGTCAGGTGTGTATCTCACTTCGGTAGTTCACCACTGCTGGTGTATGAGAAATATTTAATATTTATAAATAATGAGCAAATGTTTAACAGAATTACTCAACCTTTTGGTCAACACTACTTTTGATTGTCTAGTGAAAAAAGGAAACCACAGTTATTAAAAACTTTGCAAATATTTGTTTGGAAATAATGGTTTAAAGAAATGCTGTATGCAAAAGAAGGTACATTTTAGTTAAAAAGTTAACCCAAATCTATCTTTAGAGAACTGAATGACAGGTAGACTTTGCTATGAGGATGTTTTTATAATTGGCAATAGTGTGCATCCATGAATGTTTATGTTCCTGGTTGTTTTCCCTCAGCAATGGTGACAAGACTTATAATTACCCCAAGAAGCTTGCAGTGGCTCACACCCGTGCCTGGGATGAGGCCAACTCCCGCTGCAATTCATGGATTTGCCGTGCTCTTGTCTATGTTTATGTCCTTACGTGGATGACTCTTTAAAATTTGTGAACAAACACAAAAAGTGAAAAACATCCAGATATTGTTGAATTTTATAATTTAGTGAAAAACATTCAGATATTCTAGAATGTTATAATTTATGCTGAAATTGTTTGTTAAATGAACATTTGTTTCTTCTGCAGGGTGTACATAGTCACCCTCCATAAGGTTATACTCACTTTACCTTTTTAACTTATAATATATATATATATATATATATATATATATATATATATATATATATATATATATATATATATATATATATTTATATTTATATACCTGTTTTAAGATTTCATATTTAAAGAACACTTGTGATGTATTTTCTTCAAATGTTATTAAGAAAGTGGTGAAGAGATGGTTCCTTACTACGTGGAACAAGTTTTCTACTCTTATTTTTAGCTATAGTGACATGTCAACTCAAGGGATTTTAGCGAGCAAATATCATAGGCCAAAAGTCATGATGTGTCAATTAAGCCACACCTTTCTCAACCCACAATTGTGTTCCCATCATACTCAATGTGGGGGAGGGTTCATAAAAGCAGCACTTGTATATCAATTTATGCCTTTAATTAAGATCTATAACTCTGTGTGAGATTTGTGGCACTTTAAAGATGGTGGTTGTGTATCACTGTGCTGGTCCTTGTGTGATCCTTGGTGTGTCACTATTCAATGCACGCTTTACTTCCAGATAGCAGTTAATCCATTTTCTAGTGATGGCCAGATTATTTGTTATGTTGTGCAATTGAGAGCCTGTTTATATGTAAAACGGTGAAATACTGGTATTGATAAAATAGAACTGACATTTGCATATTGCAGCTTACTGATAATTATACTGTTTTGTATGTAAAGAGAATTAAATGAGATAGTAATTATATCTCAAGTCAGGGAGTGAAAACCATAAAAGCATCTCTGGGTAGATAGTACTAACAGGATTGCTTTCAAAGTTTTGCTGAACATTTAGCTGCATATTTTTACATAATTCTAAGATGCAATGTTTGTATTACCACCAGGTTTCTGTAAATTGTTTGAAAAAATTAATAAATAATAGAATACAATGGTGTATCAAAGTTTGTATTTAATCATTTGACCCAGGGTTATTGAGAGAGAGAGAGAGAGAGAGAGAGAGAGAGAGAGAGAGAGAGAGAGAGAGAGAGAACAAATACAAGTACATATTTGATACCTTTTATGATGGAAATATTTGTCTTCCAAATATCTACAAAAATTTCTCTATGTATAACAAGATCACAATAAATTGTAAGATAATTGTCTTTTATATTCTTTACACCTAACCCTCCGTTATCGCATTTAGGCATTATCACGCACTTATGAAAATCTGCAAAATTCAGTTTTAGCACTTCTGGAAAGTTGTTATCGCACACCCGTAGTAGTAGTAGTAGTACAGGCAAGCAACCCCCGCTTAACGAAGGTTCACACAATGAAATTTCGCTACAATGAAGGTTTCATTTTACTACCATCTGCTCGTTTAACGAACACCAAACTCGCTTTAACAAAGTTTTATTCAGGTAATTTTTTCCAAGTTTGAAAGGCTTGCTGTATCATGCAAGCCAAAAGGCTTTTGAATACACCAGCGCCTCTCGTGGACAACACGCGCACCATTCACTGCCTCTGTTCAAAACAATAACAGCGTCAGCAGCAGCTCATCTTCCCTCGCTCAATTTACCACCAAAACGGCCTGCAATGTCGCCTAGCATTGCTAAGAAGACCAGAAAATCTCTTACTCTCGAAGTGAAGCTGGATATTATTCACAGACACGAGGCGAGAAAACTAATAGCATTGCTCGCCACCATCTTGACTCCATCTACTGTCTCTATTATTTTCAAGTCAGCAGACTCTATTAAAAAGGCTGGTGAGACCATATCTTCCTTGCAAGCTAAAAGAACCACCTGAACTCGTGACTCTACAATGGATAAAATGGAAAGCCTTGTGGAAATGTGGTACATAAGTTTTGTATGTGATACAATGATGCGCCCTTTATTTACATTCCACAGGTTGCCAGTTAGTGTCTTTCCCGTTTCACTCTCCCTCCCTTCATAAATTTAAGATCATCAACATTATAAAGTTACATACATACATTAGTGTACATTATAATGACTTAAATTAAACTGCCTAAATGTTTAACCTCATAATTTTTATTTTCATTGAACCTTTCACTGTACTATGATGCACTCTTGCTTTGTTTACTCTCAATGAAAGTTCAAGTCAGGGGTTAAACTTGTTATAATCGGTTCGCTTAACGAAGGGTTTTTTAGGAACATAATCCCTTCATTAAGCGGGGGTTGCCTGTAGTAGTAGTAGTAGTAGTAGTAGTAGTAGTAGTAGTAGTAGTAGTAGTAGTAGTAGTAGTAGTAGTAGTAGTAGTAGTAGTAGTAGTACCCATATCCCAACCACACACTGATGAATGTTTAGATAGGGGGAGGTGGAGGGAGAGAAAGATGATAATCATGAGGAGGAGGAGGAGCCAGCAGCCAATCATCGCTGTGTATTCACGTCACGTGATTTGAATAAGGGAACTGATTGGTTCCAGTCACTCTGTTCATCACCACCACCACTTACCACTGCCACCACCACCACCACCACCCCTCAGTCTCACACGTGGTATTCTGTTGTTCAGAGCTGGTTTTCATTCATTTCAGATTGTCAAATGTTAAAAAGCTACTCCAGTATTAATGGTAGTAAATTTAGGGTAACAGGAAAATTTTTTAGGAAAATATTTGGTTTGAGGCACCAATTAATTTTTTTCCTATTTATTATTCACTTCCATTATCGCGTTTTCCGCTATTGCGCGGTTTTTTAGGCACCAATTTCGCACGATACCGGAGGGTTAGATGTACATAAAAGTAAGGAAAGCCAAGAAGAAATGGTCATCATGTTATTTAAGGATGGCTCCACTATTCAGATTTAAGTCAACTATTTTGATCTCACAAACCAAGTTGCCTATGTAAGTATCAATACCATGAAAACGGAATAGAAGGTAATCAATACTGTTTTGACAGATTCATGTCATTCACACTGGATTCTTTGTTCTCATAAAGAAGTTAGTGTCTTGTTTCCTTTTTGTCTCTAACCCTCACGACTTCTTTGGTCAGATGACAATATACAAAACATACATACCAATATTTTCTATCAGTGCTTCAATGAAAAGAGAAAGTGAGATTTTTAAAAGTTTTAAGTCTTTATTAACTATGCCAAAAAATGTATCTAAAACCAATGGTTTTGTGACTAATAAGATTTATCAATCTCTTAAGGTTGCTAATTACATTGTCTCACTTTATATCAATGCCTGTCCTATACATTGTCCTCTGCTAGGTGAACTGTATGAATGGAAACCCATAAAATAGTAATGATGCTATGATATTAACAATGACGGTAATATCTCACAGTATGGAGTAGTGAAGGCAAGAAGCCATATGCACACAATCACATTTACACTCACCCTAAAGTATAACTGAAGCAGTAAGCAGTTCATTTCTGATAAATTAGCTAAATGCTGCAGCTACTTGGCATTTCCTTTGATCCAGGTCTGTCATCAATGCCCTCACAGTGTTGCCAGACTCCACACTACGCTGCAGAAAGTCTTCCACCAGAGCTCGAGGTGGCTTTCCTCCACCATGGGACAGCACTTCTCTGCGGTACTTCTCACCCATCTCCCTGCAAGCAAAGTAAGAAAGTAAATTTTTTCTTACCTTGCAGACCATTTTCTTAAGAATACTTGTGTGCAGCCAGGTCATGTCCTCTTTACAAGTGAGGAAAGACAATACATAACATTTTGTTCACAATATAAAAATACATCTTACCTGCTGAATGGATCTTGTGCAAAGTACTCTTGCCATATCCATGAGGCCACAGCACGAGACAAAAGATAAGAGTAATACTTTGCTCCATATCCTACAAGATGACCAAACCTCAACTGCCAGGCCTGTAATGTAAAGATAGAGTAATCTTTGATTTATGCTGTATACCAACATCATGATTAAATACTGTATTACACTTCATTCCAAATGCTTTAGATATCAATCAAAGATAAAAAAAATATTGCAAAAACACTAGTTATTTACTGTATTCTTGACATAAGGAAGACCATAGTATTTATTCTGCACGTCCTCAAGGATCTGTGTGGTGGAGATGGATGAAGACCAGCGCTCAACCCCATGTAGGTGCTGGTCCAGTAAGGCATAAAAGGTCTGTGAGGGAAAAATTTTCTGAATGTACGAGTATCATGCATCTAAAACCAGTGACATAAGCACAGAAAACACACGCACACGTGCACACGAACACATGCACACACAGACACACAGCCAAAGGTTTGCAACATTCATAACAAAATACATTCTTCAATGAATTCAGATAGCAAGCTGAATTTTCCAGTCTTATATCTATTATCACAAGTTACCTCAAAAAATGTACAGCGAAGACATTATTAATTCCCACCTGTAGTTGCATCTCAGAAGCTGCAAAAATTGACCTTGCAGCAATCATTTTCTCCAGAAGGTCAGCAGGCATCTTATCCCCAGTCTTGTAGTGCCGGGCAAAGGTACTGAGAACTCTGGGATCCTGAGCAAATGATTCCATGAGGATTGAAGGAACCTCAGCAAAGTCAGTGCTGCATCTGGTTCCTGTCACATGCTGGTACTGTGTCCTGTACAGGATGGAAAAATATAGATAGGTCAGTGTAATATAAAGAAACATTATCATTCCAAAAAGTTAAAGGCTGACTTATCCCTGCTCTCCCTTACTCTTACTCTGAAGCCCAGCTGTCCTCTCAGAGTTGGGGCAATGCTTACCTGGCCAGCATGGAGTGGAGAGCATGACCCATCTCATGAAAAAGATTCTCTACCATGCTCGGTGTCAGAAGCGATGGGCAGGACCAGGAGGGTGAGGGTAAGTTCAGGTGGAGTACCACTACTGGATTCTGAATGACAAAAAGGCAGAATATGGTTGATGATTGTCCACTCCCTCTTACTGTTCTAACATACTACACTCAAATATTACCAGTCTGCACACAGACAAACAGGAATTAATATCTTTGACATGTAGCAATCACACCACCAATGTGAACACTCTTATTTGCTGATCTTGTTTGGTATAAACCTTTAGGATACTTAAAATTGTTTAAGTCATAAGCACTACAGTTGAGTTTCAAACAACTATAGTCCGTTCATCCAAAGAATCCAGGCTGAAACTGCTAGTTCGGTTGGCAGCCCTGCCCATCCCCGCCGCCACTAAACCTTCCCGACACTTAAATTTTCTTCAAGTACATTTATTTTTCTTCAAGCTATAAACTTGTATATCTATTGAGTTAAGTGAAGAAAAATAAATGTACTTGAAGAAAAAAGTGTCGGGAAGGTTTAGTGGCGGCGGGGGTGATCAGGGCTGCCAACCGAACTAGCAGTTTAGGCCTGGATTCTTTAGATGAAAGGACTATAGGAAGCATAGGATTTCATTATGCATATTTAATCCAAAGTTTAGACCAGCAAGTGCCCACAAGTCCAAACAATGCAATGCTAAAAGAAGCATCTCATTCCTGCTAACCTGGTAAGATCCATCAGGCAGACACTTGCCACCCCTGATAGTGAAGTGGCAGTCCTGGTGAGGCTTTCCAACACGCTCATAGAAGTCACAGTATATGTGGCCAAGGACGCCTTCACTGCCATGCTTCACTGTCAACCAAAATTATCAATGTTACTTGCTTCACTGGAATTTCCAACATAAGAAAATGAGACAATAATCCACATGAAATATTCAACATAAATGTAGGAAGATTTTCATGAAAATAAACTCAGCCTTCAACATTCCCAGATCCAGTCATTCACAAATTAAGGACAGAAGGGAAATGCATACACACTGAATGGAAGGATAGGTTAAAATGCATATATATGAAAAAAGTGTTACTAAAGGTTAAGTGTTTGAACAAGAAAGAAGGGAATGTTTGGATCAGGAAAGGAGGAACATCTTCTGGTGTTGCCAATCCCAGATGGAGTGAGACATTAGAGATAGATAGATGCACCTGCCAATTTATAGATGTCTGTTGCCCACAGTTCCCCTGGAGTAGGCTCTTCCACCTCCAAGGTTACATCATAAAGATTGTGTAGCAGCCCACTGAGGCCTTCCATGACAGCTCCAAGAGAGAAGTAAGGAGCTAAAGTATTGGCACTCACTTCACACTTGTTCTGTCGCAAGATTCGAGTGAAGTGTAGCACGTCCCAAGGTGCAAGTCCCTGAGGGACAAGGAAGGCTCTATTAGCAGTGGTGGAAGGCACAGACAAACAATGAAGAACAAAGTACATTCTTAATTCTAATGAAAATAGATAATAATATAGGAAAAGACTCTTCTCTTCTCAGCAGGAAGAATTCGGATAAAATTCTCAAATTTTAAGGCAAAAACATAGATTCCTTATAAACAAGGCCTCAACCCTCACTCTTGAATTGCTCTGCTGGAGTTTCTTAGCTGCAGCCATCTCCTCAAAGTCTTCCTGTGCCCTCGGACGAACCTTCTCAGCCAGCAACTCCAAGAACTCCACCACAAACTCTGGAGTCTCTGCCAAACTACCATTGACTGCCCTGAGGAGAAGACGGAAAAGTTACCAAGTGATAAAACAATGGACTGATGCCTCCTCTATCAACTCCAGACAGGGCACCAACCAACACCAACCAGAAAGTCCACTCCCATTCACACACCTCCCACCAACACCATACACTTGTCAATGCATCCCATAATGCCATTCAATCAAACCCTCAGTGAATGCAGCACAGACTGTATATAGGAACATCTATGAGAGGGAGGATGTAAAAGTTATACTGAGCTTGTCTGGAATGAGTGTCTAGTCAGCCGAATGCTAACTTTATAAAAATTTTGAAAAAACTGCCTTTTTGGACAATCTTTTCAATTTAATGTTTTGTTGTCTTGCCATCTTATATGGAAGAGTGACATTCCTCACCTGTGTGCATATGAAGGGAAGCCACAAAGGGTTGCCATCTCATGCCTTCCATTGAGCATTTCACTTAACATGTCTTCTTGGTGAGGATCAGGGAAGAGGTATATCTTGTACGCAGCCTCTCGAGTGATCTCTTGGGGTGCATCTGCATACAGGCCAGTCACAACAATATTGTTCCCATCAATGGCAAAACTGAAAGCCAGAGGTTTGCCAGTATTCAACACAAGCATAAATAATAAGGAAAGAAAAAAAAAAAAGTGTAGAGCAATCAAACGAAAGGATTCACTTACAGCTACCCTTGCTTCACACTACATAATGTGGGCATGGCATGAACAGCACACTCAAAAGTCCAGGTCACTGTGCAGTCTCTTAAATGTAATCACTAATTATGACCTCAAGAGATCCACAAGTGTAGTGTAAACAAATTTCTTACATATTATGTATATGTATATATATATATATATATATATATATATATATATATATATATATATATATATATATATATATATATAGGTAATGCAAACAAGATAAAACCCCTAAATACTAGTTTAGTTTAACTTAATAGGAAGAAATGCACGTACATATTATATGTAATTAATAGAAAGCAAAATATACAGTAATCAAATAATAAAAGTCTGATTTCTGGATGTTAAACAATGCCATGACTCACTGTTGTCTGATGGACTCTGGCAGCTTATCCTTTGGCACAGCTCTGGGATGGTGAGACCCATTCATAAAGTGCTGCCCCAGTGTGAGGATCGACTCATTCAGATTCACAACTCGCTGCCTCTGGTTCTCATTTAGGTGAATACCTGGTGAGAAGAATGCGTCATTAAGGTTAGTTACGGAAGATTTAAAAAAGAAATATCAATACGGGAAATATTTTCATAATTCGTAATATACTACTACATTTGTGGAGTGAAAGTAAGACTTTTATCTGTCCCATGGATCAGACAGTCAGCTGCCTCATCCAGGAACTCACAGGTCAGTTCTAACTGGTCATTTACCTTACTAAGCTAATCAGAGACCAATTCTAAGACAATGTTTGCCTTATTCAGCAACTCAAAATACATTTTAAGATAACATATATTACCTGATTGCTCAAAATCATGTAGAAAGAGTTTGGCAACATGCTGGTCCACTTTTGTGGTTGGCATGTGGTCCCCATGAAGAACCACCTCACGCAGGCAGTGGTACAGCTTGGCATGTGTGTTGAGTCTAGAACATTCAATTAGTGTTAAACTCACACAGTCAATAGTTTAGTCTAAATTCTAAAGAGAATAAATCAATGAATACAAGGGATCAAGTTCTGAGCAAGAATGTAGAAGGAAAAGTAGCTTGACAAGTTGGCACCAGGTATCAAATGTTAGTTTGTGAGAGCATGGAACTTCACTTTCAAAATGACAATATAACAATGGAACTTCACTTTCAAAATGACAATATAACAATGATGAAGGAAATTAAACACTACTGAAAACACTAACTCCCATAATCCTTACTTCTCCACCAAACCACTAATTGCAATACAGGCATCCTCTGCTGCCTGGGCATAGCGGGCTTGTGGGTGGGCCAGCCGCACAAACTCTGCCAAGTCTGCCACACGGCACAGGGTGTCAGACAACTGGTCAAATACCTGCAGAAACACACAAGGTGTAGATATGATAGAATTACTGAGATGTTTTTGAGATTAGCCAGGTTGGCAAGTGATATACTACACATTGATTCTAATACTGGGAATCAAAAATCAAGAAATAATGCTTCTTTCAAGAATTCCTAGTACAACTATTTAGGTGTCTACATGTCCTTCTTACATGACACATTTCTACAGCATACACTCTTGATTTCACTGCTGCTGTTATTCTTATGTTTACTACTCCAGCATAAGAATCAAGAGAGTTCACCTTCCCTCACCTCCACCATCTTCCTGGACCTGGTGGGGGAGCAACATTCCTTCACCAGGTCATCACTCTCAAACATGGCATTCTCCTTCAACAGATAAAATCCTCCAGGTTCTTGTAGTTCAGGGTGGCCAAACAATCCCTGCAAAGAAAGCACAGATTTCGGGTTCTAAGCATCAAAATATGATTAATGTACTCATTATTACTAAATGTCAGACTGTAGATGTTATCTATATTTACCGTACTAACTAAGAGTGTGACAGTTGAGGTAGTGTGACTTACCTAGTGATAGCACAAGAGGCAAAGGAACTAGAATTGTTCATCAGGCTGTCACCTGTTAGTGTGGTTAGCACCATGTAACACCTCTTCTCCAATCCAAATTGCCATCAAGCTGCCAGATGTGCTGTCACACAGGATGTGTTCTCAAAAACCACACTACCAGCCTTTCTTACCGAGTTTCCCTTGAACTGCAGGGAGAGTAATTTGCTGGGGCGAGAGTTGAGTGCCGAGGCGAGGGGTGACCACGTGTGCACCCCACTCCGCTGCCACGGCTCCCTCCGCCTCCCAAGGGCCCGCCACACACACCAGCTTCCTCTTGATAAATACATCCTAACTCTGCACACACAATTAAAGAGAACATTAAGAACAAATATGTTGTTGTTGTTTTCGGGCTTCGACGATCCCACAGATCCTATGAGCCCTGGTGGCGGCCTGTGAGGTGATCACAGGCGGGGAAGTTGTCCACACTTCTTCAGGAAGACGCAGGTGAGGCGGAGAACCGCAGCTTAGTGTGAGGAGTGGACGCCCGCCGCCAACAGGGTGGGCAGGTCAAAGGTAGACACACCCAAAGCAACAAGATGATCACGGAGCACAACACGGTGGGAGTAGAAGCGGGTGCAGTGTAAGAGGAAGTGTTCGATGGTTTCCTCGACCGTCCTGCACCAGGGGCAGTAGGGGTCCGGTGATAGACCTAGGCGATGCAGGTGTGCTGTGAGTCTTGTGTGGCCCAGACGGAGGCGGGTGAGTGCTACATCTAGGATGCGGGACTGTTTCGTGACCCAAGGCTGTGGAGATGAATCGCTACGGTAAAGGCCCATAGAGGTGATTCGGAGTGCGGTGTTGAGTGAAGAGTCTCAGGATGAGTGGCAGAGGCGAGATATGAGCCGTTTGGCAGAATGAGGCTGGAGGGGCAGGGGGGTAATGTTTACATGGGTTAAGGCCATCTTGCCAGCAGCATCCACCACCTCATTCCCCCGGATCTGGTTCTGGTTGGTGTCGGAAATAATGCCTTAAAGGCATTACTTCCAACACCAACCAAAAGGCATTGCCTTTTGGAACGGCACTTCCTGATGTGTTTTCCTGTCGGTCTGGGTTTTTGATATTGCTGTTTATTTACTGTTATATTCACTGTCTGTTTTTTAGTTTTACATATTTCTTTTCTGTTTTTGTCTTTTTGTCCAAAATTCTAACAATATGTCTTTGGTATTTTCAATTTCACTGTTTTCATATAGCAACTCTCCTAGTATGGCATCTGTGTCTTCTTGGTATGGTCGTTGTAGGACTGGGTGTCTCTGTCTTTCTAAGTTGTAGGCTGGACAGTAAAGAATAAAATGTTTTAGGTCTTCCACTGGGTCACCACACATAATACATTCTGTTGCCGCATTTATAAACCTTTGCCTATCTCCAAGATCCATATTGTTGGTCCTACATCGAAAGAGTATGATGGTAGCCTCCCTGTTGTCATAAATCTTATCCTGCCCTCCTAGCTATACTTTGCCTCATCTCCCTGTACATCTTCAGGCTTACTTTCCCTTCCATCTCCTGTTTCCACATCTTTGTGTCTCATTCCTTCACCTTCCTACTAATATCCAAGTAACTCTCAGCCTCCCCTCTTAATCCGATTAGCTGTATGTATTCTAGGAATCCTGATATCCATTTATTTTTCTTGTTTGAGTTTCTCATTTCCTCCACCACTCTGCTCAGTAATTCATTTCCTTGATCTTTCAATACATATTGCAGGTACTTTAACTGTCCTTCCATTAACCGTGCCTTCATACTTGATATTCTTAATTCTCCTCTCAATGCTGCCTGTTGTGCATAACTTGGTGCTCCCAGTATTTTCCTTGCCACGCTGTTCTCTATTCTTTGGAGCTTTTCCACTTCCTGCTTCTTAAAATCCATTACGTTAGCTCCATACAGGACTGCTGGGAGGACAATACTTTTCCAGTATATTTTCCCTGGGAAGGCACCCACTGGAAGGTGATATCTCACCCAGTGTTCAGGAGATGGAGGAAGGCGCTCAGGATGGAGTGGACGAGGGTTGTGGCGGAGGATGGCTGCCGGGATAGGAGGAGAGAGAGATATGAGCGGGAATCGGTGTAAATTACCACCATAGACGTCGGGTGAGAGGTGCGGAGGTAGATGAGGGCCTGGAGAAGGACAAAGAGCTCCGTGGTAAGGACATCTGTGTACTCAGGAAGCCTCCATGTCTTACAGATAGCAGTACTGGCATCATTATATAGCTGCTGCCGAGGAGGGCAGGGAGGCATCTCTGGAGCCGTCCGTGTAGATCTTGAGGTGGTGGTGATAAATGGACCGGTCCAGCTGTTGGAAGTGGGCTGCTGCTAATCCACTCATAGATGGTTTGGGAGGAAGCCCAGGAACGTGGAGAGCAAAATTATGGGAGACGTCCAGCCATGAAGGAAAAGGTGAGTAGGGGTTGACAGGCTGTGGAGGTGGTGGTGGTAAGTGGAGAATGGTTAGGCTGAGCAGGGCACGCACTATTAGTGGCTGACGGGCAGCGGGGAGCCATACAGGAGCTTGCTGATCCACCCCTGAGTTGGAGTGGAGGGTAGAGGGGATGGGAAGCAGGCAGGCCCAGTATCCTGTAGTATTGTTGGCACAAGGTCATCCGTCTGTGGGTGGACAGTGGAGGAATACCACTCTCTGCTTGTAGAGAAACAACTGGGAGGATCTCATGGCCCCATAGAGATCCTCAAGGCAGCGTTCTGAATGGGGTCAAGCTTGAGGAGGTTGGAGTAGGCAGCTGACCCATAGAAGCAGCTGGCATACTGCATTTTGGCCCTGATGGTGGTCTTATAGTAGTGGAGGAGCAGGTCACGACTGGCTCCCCAGCGGATGCCAGCTATTCGCTTCATCACATCCAGGCGTTTGTTGCAGGAGGTGCGGAGGTAACTGATGTGATTTACCCAGGAGAGGCGAGGGCCATCCAGCCGCAGTCCGAGGAGGGTGTGTGAGGTTGAGTATGGAACAGCCTCCCCACTTAAGGTGACGGTAGGTGGAGTTGGAAGCTTTCTCATGGTAAAACACATGAGAGAGCTCTTTGAGGCACTAACTTGTAGCTCCCAGGTTGTCATCCATGCACCCAAGGCGGTGGCAGCCTCCTGCAGGTGGTCCTGAGCCTCGGAAAGTGTGGGTGCTCGACTGACGATGGTAATGTCATCAGCATAGAGGAGAAGGTGAGAGTGGGTAGGAACCTGTAGGTCAGAGAGAAGAACATTGAACAGAAGGGGGCTGAGAATGGATCCCTGAGGGACGCCACGATGAATTCCTTGGGAAGGTGACAGTGATGCACCAACAGCCACTTGGAATGAGCGACCGGTGAGGAAGTCGCACACCCAGGCAAGGGTGGTGCCAGTGATGCCCATGAGTGCCAGCTTGTACAGGATGCCCTCATGTGGTGCCGAATCAAATGCGCCCTCCAGGTCAAGAAAGAGGGCTGTCATGACTTGACGCTGGCGGTAAGTGTCACAGATGTGATACTCAATTTGCCCCAGCACATCCAGGGTACTCCGGTGAGGGCGGAAGCCACACTGCTCCTCTGCTAGCTTGTTGTTAGCTTCTAACCACCAGGTGAGGCGGGTGTTGACTAACCTCTCCAGCAGCTTCCCGATGCAGGAGAGGAGGCTGATGGGCCTGTATGCTGAGGGGAGTGTAGGGTCCTTTCCAGGCTTGTGGATGGGGATGAGGATGGCGGGTTTCCAGGTGGATGGAAACTGCCCTGATTGCCAGCTGCTGTTGTATATATGTAGGAGGCAGGCACGTAGTGGTGGGGTGAGGTGGCGGATGAAGTCGTGTGGGACTTTATCAAGGCCTTTCCGGGTTTTAGTGTAGCTAAGGCTGAGGAGAGTTCATGAGGCTTGAATGGTTGAGCAAGGGATGGGAGAGCTGTAGAGGAGATGGCAGTTTCAATAACTGAAGTAAGGGTTGGAGGCGGACGAAGAGGAGGTGGTAAACCAATCTTGAGGTGGAAGTGTTCTGACAAGATTTTTGCTTTTCAGGGTCAGCCAGTGGGGTAGAATCGTCATCAGAAAATGGGATGTTCTGAGATACCGACTTGCCCTCCATGGAGCGGAGAAAGGACATGGTACGCTTGGGAGAGGAGCGGAAGGAAAGAGTGGAGCAGTGCAGGTCCCATGCATTCCGCTTTGCCTTGAGGATGGTCTTGGCACAGATGGCGTCCAGGCGGCGGTAGGCACGGCCAGCCTGGATAGTGGGGGTCCTACGCCACTGATTCCAAGCCTGGCGACGGTCCTGTACTGCCTGCGCACAGGCTGCATCCCACCAGGGCTTCCCAGGGCGGCGTGGACGACGACAAGTGATGAGTGGGAAGGCAGCTGTGCCAGCCTCGCTCAGCACCCCAGCAATGGTTGTTGCGGCTTCATCCAGGGGAAGATGTTGGGTGTTCAGTGAGGAGGGAAGCGCAGCCACATACTGGGGCCAGCCAGAAGAATTGAGCCTCCAGCGGGGCATGCAGCCAGGTTGGGGCCGTGGAGAGACTTGTGGGAGGGAGGCGAGGAGAGGGAAGTGGTCGCTGCCCATGTAAGGTCCAGTGCGGAAGGTGGAATCCTTGAAAGTAGGGTCTCCAAGGAACAGGTCGAGCACCGAGGCGATGAGACGAGGAAGTCATGGATGGCGAGAAGGACTCCTCCTCCACGTCCTTGACCACGATCTTTGCGGATGATGCTTGAGTCTAAGCTACTTCCCAGTGGCGAAGCGTGGCAGGCTATGGGGTGGAAGCCTCCTCCTGTGTCATCCGATGCTCCTGCCGGCACCCTCCTCAACGACACGCAGGGTGAGCAGAGGGAGGCAAGTGTTTTGGTAGTAGTAGTAGTAGTAGTAGTAGTAGTAGTAGTAGTAGTAGTAATATTGGACTTCCTTCTGAAACCTAAATATTGTTGTGACGGTTATTCTTCAGTGGAGGGCCCGGCCCACGCCCCGTGATGGAAGAATGTGAATGACGGATAGGCTTTCAGTTGTGGCGGCGCCTTGATCTCTCCCTATCACGTAGTGACAGTGGCGCATTGTCTCCTGGAGCCTGGAGTAACGGGAAACGGCACTGCCAATTTTCTTAAGTACGTGGCTAGGAAATCATGGTTGATGTTTGTGGTGGTGGCGGTGGTGGTGGTAGTAGTAGTAGTAGTAGTAGTAGTAGTAGTAGTAGTAGGTGTTTAGCTAGCTGCAGATCTTTTTATTTCTTTTCTATGAAGCAACTGACAGTGATTTCGTCTCGTTGGAAAAAAAATGATGAACAGAATAAAGCAGAATGTGTGTGGTCACAAAAGAACGACTTGCACTGGAATGCATTTTGATAAAATATGCGAAAGGGATGGGAGGAGACGGACAAGAAGGAATGCAGAATGCTAACTCCTTGTTGTTAGTAACTTCTTAGACATACAGAGAGAGAGAGAGAGAGAGAGAGAGAGAGAGAGAGAGAGACGCCGGAGCCTTATCAAATAACCTCACTTCGGAAACTAAAAAGTGGTTACAAATTGCAGATTGCGAAAAGGAAATGATTGACTTGATCGGACCATTAACTCAGACACTTTTAGATTCTCAAGGACCACACACATCATTGCAGCAGTGTTTTCGTGATGATTTACCAATGATCATATCAAATTATCACCTGAATCATGAAAACACTTGAAAACCATAGTAAGTTCCAATACATAATCTAAAGAGTAGCCGAGACACGAGAATGAATGAAGTCCCTGTGAATTGACCCTTTTCTTTCCGCAGGCCGTCTGTGGTGCATCTGGGGCGAGGTGGACTTCACACGAGCAGATGAGAGCCAAGCCTTTGACTACGAGGTGGCAGGGGTTCAGTGATGTCTGTGGAGTCTCTCTCTCTCTCTCTCTCTCTCTCTCTCTCTCTCTCTCTCTCTCTCTCGAGGACAAAACAAAAACAATCTTAACGAGAGAGAGAGAGAGAGAGAGAGAGAGAGAGAGAGAGTATAGGGTATGATACAATTCAACATCCGTATCTCTTTCTCTCCCTCCACACACACACACACACACACACACACACACACACACACCGGCAGATAAGCTGAGGGGAGTGTACCTCACCTTTATACTCCCTAAGCTCATATACGCCTCCCCAGCGTGGTCCTCCTCCCTGAACCTCACACAACGGCAACAGCTGGAGAGGGTTCAGAGGAGGGCGTTCAGGGTCATCCTTGGGCCTGCCTACATGTCCTACGAGGACGCCCTGACCTGCCTGAGTCTGCCGAGGCTGGCCACAAGACACCAGGAAGCCTTGGAAAAATTTGGGGAAGGGCTGCTGCATCATCCACGTCTCCGCCACCTGCTACCCTCAGACGTGGCTCTCCCTGCCCGCGCCACCCGACACCAGAATCGCATGGCGCCCTTAAGAGCACCGCGCACTGACCGGTACCACCTTAGCGCGGTGCCCACTATGGTGCGAGCCATAAATAGATAAATAAATTAAATCAATAAGTTAATTCTTGGTTAAGTTAGATTCATAGTTAACGACACCACTTGCTCTCGTGCCCACAATCTTGAATCTTCAGAATTTTCTACCATCTGGCTAAGACTTCAATGTCACTCTCTAACTAAATTCATCTGTGCTGTATACCTCTCACCTAATTCCTCTGACTATGTAAAATTCTTTGACTATTTGACTTCCAAGGTGGAGCACATCTTATCTCACTTTCCTTTTGCTGAGATCTCCATTTTAGGGATTTCAATGTTCACCACCAGCTTTGGCTTTCATCTTCTTTCACTGACCAACCTGGTGAACAAACCTTCAACTTTGCTATCCTTCATGACCTAGAGCAGCTAGTGCAGTTCCCTACCCGTATTCCTGACCGCCTTGGAGACACGCCCAACATTCTTGATCTTTTCCTAACCTCCAACCCTTCTGCTTACTCTGTTAAACTTTCCTCTCCGTTGGGCTCCTCCGACCACAATCTAATTTCCGTTACCTGTTCTATCACTCCAGTGCAGCCTCAGGACCCGCCTAAGCGGAGGTGCTTCTGGCATTTTAACTCTGCTAAGTGGGAGGAACTAAGGCAGTACTATTCTGATTTCCTTGGGATGATTATTGTTTTCATGTCAGAGATCCTTCTCTTTGTGCCGAGCGCATAACAGAGGTGATTATCTCTGGCATGGAGCTATACATTCCTCATACTTTCTCTAACCCTAAAGCTAAAAAGCCTTGGTTTAACTCTGCTTGTTCTCGTGCTGTCAATGATAGAGAGGCGGCTCACAAACGGTTCCGTAGCCATCCAACTGCTGAAACTCATGCCCTATATATTTCTGCCCGTAATCATGCCAAATCTATTCTCCAACTTACTAAAAACTCTTTCATCAATAGAAAATGTCAAAGTCTTTCCAATTCTAACTCCTCTCGAGATTTCTGGCATCTAGCCAATAATATCTCTAACAACTTTACTTCTTCGTCTTTCCCTCCTTTACTTCATCCAGATGGCTCTACAGCTGTCTCTTCTTTTCTAAAGCTGAACTCTTCGCTCAAACCTTTGCTACCAACTCAACTTTGGATGATTCTGGGCATATTCCTCCTACTCCTCCACCCTCTGACTACTTCATCCCTAAAATTAAAATTCTTTATAAAGACGTTTTCCTGGCCCTCTCTGGCCTTGATTCTCGGAAGGCTTACGGTCCGGATGGAGTCCCTCCTGTTGTTCTCAAAAACTGTGCTTCCGAACTCGCTCACTGCCTGGTCAAACTCTTTCATCTGTGTCTCTCTACTTCTATTTATCCTTCTTGCTGGAAGTTTGCTCACATTCAACCTGTCCCTAAAAAAGGTGACCACTCCAATCCTTCTAACTACCGCCCTATAGCTTTGATTTCCTGCCTTTCTAAAGCCTTTGAGTCTATCCTTAATAGGAAGATAATGAGGCATCTATCAGCTCACAACCTTCTCTCTGATTGCCAGTATGGTTTCCGTAAAGGCAGATCTACTGGTGATCTTCTTACTTTCCTAACTGAATCTTGGTCATCCTCTTTTAGGTGGAATCTAAAGCTTTTCGTCTTATAAGGATTTCATTGTTTTAATGTCCCCTAACTGCATGCCTTCCCCTCCTGCGGCCTCGCTGCACAAGACTCTCTACCCACTGGTAAACTCTGTACATTTTCAAACTGTAAACTTTTGTGGCACTGCCAAATTAATAAACCGTATATTATTATTATTATTATTATTACACACACACTCACCCACACACAGCTAAGTGCATCACCTTACCTATCTCTCTCTGCGTAATAAATTCATTACAACAAATATGTCTCTCTCTCTCTCTCTCTCTCTCTCTCTCTCTCTCTCTCTCTCTCTCTCTCTCTCTCGTTGTCGCGGGATGCGACATATATATAAAGAATGAGGGTGGTGGAGGAGGAGGAGGAGGAGGAGGAAGTGGAAGATCAGAGAGATTGCTATGCTACATTTGCTATGTGGATTGAGAAAATGAATACAGAGAAGAAATAAAATAAAGAACACACACACACACACACACACACACACACACACACACACACACGCGTAGTGTAGTGGTTAGCACGCTCGACTGACAATCGAGAGGGCCGGGTTCGAGTCCCTGGTAAGCGGCGAGGCAAATGGGCAAGCCTCTTAATGTGTGCCCCTGTTCACCTAGCAGTAAATAGATACGGGATGTAACTCGAGGGGTTGTGGCCTCGCTTTCCCGGTGTGTTTTGTGTGTTGATGTGGTCTCAGTCCTACCCGAAGATCGGTCTATGAGCTCTGAGCTCGCTCCGCAATGGGGAAGACTGGCTGGGTGATGAGCAAACGACCGAAGTGAATTACAAACACACACGGTAGCTCAGTGGTTAGAGCGCTGGCTTCACAAGCCTGAGGACCGGGGTTCGATTCTCCGTCCGGGTGGAGATATTTGGGTGTGTCTCCTTTCATGTGTAGCCCCTGTTCACCTGGCAGTGAGTAGGTACGGGATGTAAATCGAGGAGTTGTGACCTTTTTGTACCGGTGTGTGTTGTGTGCCTGGTCTCAGGCCTATCCGAAGATCGAAAATAATGAGCTCTGAGCTCGTTCCGTAGGGTAACGTCTGGCTGTCTTGTCAGAGACTGCAGCAGATCAAACAGTGAAACACACACACACACACACACACACACACACACACACACACACACACACACAAGTTTATAGATTGATTAACGGAATAGATCAAGTGGTTAATGAAAAACTGATCCTGAGAGAAGAGATCGGTCGTGTGTAACAAATTTACTGAGTTTCTACTCTAAAATAGTTGATAGAGTACAAGAGGGAGAGGGATGGATTGACTGGATTTATTTGGATTTAAAAAAGGCGTTTGATAAAGTGCCACATGAGAGATTACTGTGGAAGTTAGAGGATAAGGCTGGCTTAAAAGGAAGCACATTGAGATGAATGGAAAATTATTTGAGGAGGAGAGAAATAAGGACGGTATTTAGAGATATGAAGTCCAAGTGGAGAGCAGTAGAAAGCGGAGTGCCACAGGGGTCAGTATTGGCGCCAATACTTTTTCTCATATATATATAAACGACATGCCAGAGGGAGTCAACAACTACATAAATTTGTTTGCGGACGATGCGAAACTGTGCAAAGTTATAAAGCAAAGAGAGGATTGTGAAATACTGCAGGAAGACTTAAACAAGATCTAGAAATGGAGTAAAAAATGGGAGATGGAATTCAATGTGGACAAAAGCCATGTCATGGAAATGGGAAAGAGTGAAAGACGACCAGTGGGAATCTATAAGATGGGAGATGGAGTAGAACTAGAAAAAGTAAAAAAAGGAAAAGGACTTGGGAGTGACGATGGAAGAAAACAATCAACCGGTAAGCCATATTGATAGAATTTTCAGAGACATAATTTGCTAAGGAATATTGGATTAGCATTTCACTACATGGACAAAGAAATGATGAAGAAATTGATAAGTACTATAATAAGACCCAGATTGGAATATGCAGGAGTTGTGTGGACCCCCATAAAAAAAAAACACATAAGGAAGTTGGAGAGACTACAAAAAATGGCTACAAGAATGGTTCCAGAATTTGAAGGGATGACATATGAGGAGAGACTAAAGGCTATGGATCTACCAACCCTGGAACAGAGAAGGGAGAGAGGGGATCTGATACAAGTTTATAAATTGATTAATGGAATGGATCAAGTGGATAATGAGAAACTGATCCTGAGAGAAGAATATGACATTAGAAGCACAAGATCGCATAGTAAAAAACTGAGGAAGGGAAGATGTCTGAGAGATGTTAAAAAATATAGTTTCCCGCAAAGATGTGTTGAGACTTGGAACAGTTTGAGTGAGGAAGTGGTGTCAGCAAAGAGTGTGCATAGCTTTAAAGAAAAATTGGACAAGTAAATATGGAGACGGGGCCACACGAGCGTAAAGCCCAGCAGGCCCTGTAAAACTACAACTAGGTAAATACAACTAGGTAAATACGCCGTGTAGTGTAGTGGTTAGCACGCTCGACTCACAATTGAGAGAGCCTGGGTTCGAGTCCCGGTAAGCGACGAGGCAAATGGGCAAGCCTCAATGTGTAGCCCTGTTCACCTAGCAGTAAATAGGTACGGGATGTAACCCGAGGGGGTGTGGCCTCGCTTTCCCGGTGTGTGGAGTGTGTTGTGGTATCAGTCCTACCCGAAGATCGGTCTGAGTTCTGAGCTCGCTCCGTAATGGGGAAGACTGGCTGGGTGACCAGTAGACGACCGTGGTGATTTACACACACACACACACACACACACACAGATATATATATATATATATATATATATATATATATATATATATATATATATATATATATATATATATGCGTTCCAGCACGTCAAAAGTCACCCCTACAAAAATGAAAATACATGAAAATCGTCATAAAAAAAAAAAAAAAAAGATGTAAAGTACTGCGCAAAAGAAATAAACCAAACGTTTTTATTTACCTTTCACTCGCCATGTATTCTATCAGATGATGTCCCTCCCGAGGGGACAATAGGGATTTCACCCCTTACTCATCTTCCGCTGAGTGTGCAGACGAGGATAAGACGTCGTCGTCTGCACTGTCGGAAGATGTGGAAAGGTCAGCTGTAGCAGGGTCGGCACGTTTCACTGGTTTGAAGAAAGAGTATATGGAGGAAGGGCAAGCTGTAGCAGAGTCAACACGTTTCATTGGTTTGAAGAAAGAGGATATGAATAAAGGGCCAGCTGTAGAACCGTCGGCATTGGATGTGCAAGGGCCAGCTGTAGCAGCGTCGGCAGGTGTGACAGGGACGGCATGTCTGACTGGCTTCCTTGAAGAACGAGTAAATGGAGGACTGTTTGGTTTTTCATGTTTTTTCATCATAGATTTCTTGATAAATCTTGACACTTTTCTCTACGTCATGAGCCACTTTGCTACTCCTGGCAGGATTTGGGTCACGTTCCTTCAGGGTTTCCAGAGCTTTTTCGATACCACCGAGACATTCTCTAAGAGTTTTGATGTCCAGGCCACGCACAGGTTCTTCTTCCTCGTCTCCCTCTTTTTCTGCCTCCTGTGATGCCTTGTCTAGCTCTATAAGTTCATCATTTGAGAGAGATTCAGCATGGCTTTCCAAAAGATCTTGAATATCATCATCATCAACTTCATCGAAGCCCTATGGCACAAATTTACTATGTCAATTCTGATCACGCCGAAGCCTGGGAAGTCATGCGCGCATTCTGGCCATACTTTATTCCACGCCAAGTTCATGGTAGACGTCTTCACTTCGTCCCAAGATGACTTGATGTTATCTAAGGCGTGCTTGATGTTATACGACTTCCACCATTCACTGATAGTGGGCTTGCCAGGCCCATCTGTGCCCTTTATCAGTTGCTGCATGGTTCGCCGCTGGTAGTAGGCTTTAAATGTTTGCCATAATTATTATGAATATATTTGTGCTTACAATAGACCCTTTAATATTCCATTTATTCATCTAATTAGTAATGCATGTAAGTAATATGTAATGCAGTTAAAAAAAAGGGGGGGAAGAGATAATAGGCTCCAAGGGTGGTCAAGTTAAAGTCAGTACTGTGAGTGGCGGGGAGGTGTGGCGTGGATGACGTCATCATCCCTGCTCCCTCGCGCTGGGCCCTCTCGGATGACATGAGCGGATACCGTATCTGTGAATTTTTCTTACCGTATATCGAATCGAGGGTAGTAATTTCCAAATACCGTAACTGTGAATTTACCGGATAAAGAACTACCGTATAACGAGGACTTACTGTATATATATATATATATATATATATATATATATATATATATATATATATATATATATATATATATATATATATATATATATAGTATATATATAGTATATATATAGTATATATATATACTGCTAGAAGCTAGATGGCGCCTAACAGACAAGTTTGTAAGGTCATAGCTGATGTATTTTGATAGAATGACATACAGTTCTTATATGTTGCTTACCATGTCTCTTGGCGATCCACAATGACTTTTAAATAATCTATTTACTATGAGAATGTTCTTACACATATAAGATAGGAGAGCTGCATGTGTTGTTCTTCTGATGCACAAGGCAACTCGCATTAAATACTCCCATCCTGTTGGGCGTGATAACAACCCCCTGCTTGTACAGAAGCAAAAGTGAACAAGGTAAGCTTATAAATTTTATAGTGAATTGTCGATCAGCGTCAAGATAAAGTAGCCAATCTGCAACACCATTCCATCAATGGGGTGGGAAGGGTGAGAGAGGGGAATTTAGAAAAATGCAGTTAGCCAGTAAAACTTAATTTCCAGTATTTGTATATTAAAAAGTCAAGATTCTAAGTAAACAATTTATTAAAAATATGACCAAATATTAAATTTTAATTATTATCTTTTTTTTTTGTCCCAAGCATGAGACCATAAAGAGTTTTCCCCACCTTTTGTAAGGCACATTAAAAGTTCATTAGTCAGGCTGAAAGCCAAACCCTAGCTCTGCTGCCAGAAGTACAAATATTAATCACATTTGTCATATACTACATATCTAGTCTCCCACCTTCCTTTGTATCCCTACTCATAGTATTTTTGGTTCCACATCATACAATAGGAAAAACTTGTAAATCTGTTAACTTTTATCATAGCTGACACTTAAACTAATGGAAATTAACTTCCTATGTAATCTGGATCTAGTTGCACTACCTGAAAATTGCTACAGAACATTTTATAACAGCCTTAGCCACAAGAGAACTTTCTGAAAGAAATCTATTAATAATCTTTAATGACAAGATTGGTCAATGAAAGCTTACTCAGATTTACAATAACTGAATGTGCAGTAGCATCTTACACCCAATTAGCAAGGACATGTCAGTACACTATATACCTCAATGAAAGGGAGAACATCAGTTTCAAGATAATATGCCTAGTAAAAAAATTCCTTGATCTTAACTTAAACATATTGTACTTATACTTCACAGCCATCAAGTTCCAAGCATACCACTGCTGTCATCAATGTAAAAATGTTCTTCCAGCAGCTTGGTAACCTTTGAGATGTGATGGCATAAACATTGCTACACATCACCATTGCTGTATTAACAATAACTGTGAACAGCCATATACAAATCTGGCTTCTTCAAATTAAGTCTCTTAAGCAATGATCAATAACATGTACATTTTCTACAAAATTTTGCTAACCAATGTATGACTGAATCCTTATATATAACATACAAGTAAGATAATAATGATACTGGCTGGAAATGCATGCCTTACTTGTATTTCTCTTTCTTTTCTATTATACAGTCTGAGGCCAAAGTTTGATGACACGAGTCAAAACTGTACTGATCTTGACAGAAAATCCATAAATAATAATGTCTAATTTTAACAGCAAATCTCAGGAGCAAATACCTCTAAGCATCCCTGATTTTATGAACTCATCTATGTGGTGTTAATGATGAACATGATGACATGGGATGGCTTATTCCTGAGATAGTTAAAAACAGTAAGTAATGTAACATTTCAGAAAAGTTATCTAATAAGGGCCAACATGTAAATATACATAATATAATCTACTCTGTAGCATAGTTTGTCTCAATTTATTTTCAGCAACAACCCTGGGTAAAATCAATCTAGAAAATCCTCAATATAAGGCACCTTTCCTCCTCTTTAGTCCATCAAGTGAAGAACAACTGTATATACTATTGTGAAATTACTGTACCAGATATCTCTCATCAAAAATTGTTTTGCATATGACTAGATTCCTTCAACTAAATATAATATGACAAAAATGTTGATCCTTGGCATTGCTAAAAAAATGTACATATCCATGTGTCTGTGTGTGTGTACGTATGAATATCTGTGCAAAATAAATAACCTAAATACCTCAATAAATATGTAAAACGAAAGCAATCCATTGATGTATTCACAATATCAGTCCCTGAGTATCTGATACATGTCAACGAACTTTCCTTGCCTTGACTGTACGTGAACACAGTAATGAAAATCCAGAGACTCGGGTACAACTTTCTAAATTCACAACATTCAAAACTTATAATTAAATGGTTAGCCTAGACTATCTAAAGTTATGAAAATAACCATCTTGGCAATCAGAGGAACATACTGTAAGGGAAAAGAGGAACTGGAGATAAAAGTCAACTCACATCATATCTTACCAACAACCAAAAATTGAATACAATATTACAAAACTGGCATCTGTAAATAATCCTTAAAAATCTTAACATATTCACATTCAAAACATTATGATTAAATACACCCTTTCTCAAGCTTTATGCTTGGTTGGTTTGCAACTCGTAGTATTGAAAAAGATGAAAAATCCCTTTTCGTTCCCAACCGTTAAGAAAACAACTCCCAAACTTGTGACAATAATATGCAAAACTTGGGATGGTAAAATTTAGGACAAAATGCCACACTTGAGGATAGCAAAACTCAAGATAGGGGTGTACCTTAACAATTACTCCACCATTCCTTTCTTTACATTGTTATGATCTGGGTTGGGATATTTTGGTTTTGTTCCATTAAGTCATGAGGGAACTTGAAACACCTATAAGTACCACAAGTGTCACAATGTTCAATTTCATTGCATCTTCCAGTATAATTTGATATCATGCATGTCTTGGTTGTTCTCAAGCTGGAGCATCTAGCATATCTTCATAAGTTTGTTTTTGATGCAAGGTATTTCAAGTTACTGATAGAGCATTTGTTCAGTGTGCTATATATTTATATTTATTTATTTTTTTTATTTACTTATTTATTTATTTTTGTCCTGATAACCACAGCAGTTAGTATTATTAGTTCAGTAATCAGATATTAATGCTGCTTTTCACAACTTGTTCATTCACTAAACTTCACTGGTTCTGATCACCATGATATCTCCAGTCTATCAGGATGTTGCAACATATATTTCCTTTTGCACAGAACATTGATATTGTTGGTCATGAGATCCATAAATCATAAACTATTTACCACTTCTGTGTTACTTGGTAATGTGATGGTCTTCATATCTCACTACAAAGTTCACTCTGTCTTCTCCAGTGATACAGACTTTCAAACTCATCAAAATAACATGGTTGCTATAAAAAAAAAAACATTAAGAACACTATTCCATTAAAGACAAGATTCTGTACAAAAGTGGACAAAATCAATTGTAACAGTGATACTCAGGCTATATATCCTGTATCTCTGTTTTTCTTTTGGTTTCATGTTCAAATGTCAATGATAGACTAAAATGATCACCTTAATGATAAAGATTGCAAGACTGATGTAACCATAAAAAAACAAACATGCACCAAATTCTGAAAGTAGAATAGTTCAAAGAATAAAACAATGCCAGCCAACAGAACTCTTCGTCAATGAAGAGAATGCATCATGAAAACACTTTCAGATCATAATCAACCCATGGCATTTGATGGCTGCAAACATCATACTTGGTTACTGAGCACAGTACGCAGGTAATCCACACATGACTGCATTTCATCATGGTCGGAGCAACACTGTTCAACCCTGAAACGTAAGTAAGCAGGATAATTTTGATATCAATAAGATGCAATGGCAAAATTTATTTCCCACCCTCATCATGCAACTATTTTCAGTTTTTGCTAAAAATTGCTCATTAAAATTATGTATATGAATTTGCAAGCACTGACACAAACCTCCAGGTCAAATGAGCCACACTATAATTGGCCTACCACTGATTTCATCTAGTATTTTCAGAGCTACATAACCATGTGACAACAACTCACTTCTTTAACAAGCTCTCCAGGCGCTCAGGTAGCCAGTTAACTTTCTTGAGACCCTGGAGGCAGTGCTGGGCAAGAGTTTTGAAGCATGTACGTCGGCAGCTGTTATGTTGCTGTGAATCCCAGATGGGTGTGGCACGCACATACGACCAGGCCAACAGGGAGTAGTCCACAAGACTCACCCACTGCTCTGCCTCCACCAACTGGTTGCACTGCTCTGACAAGGTCCTCTGTAAGTGATTAACATCTGTGATTGGTAATGTGGTACACAGGCTTACATTCCATGACCTAGATGAACTACATCACAAATTGTCAAATTCACCTGAAAACAAATCAATATCACAACACCTCTTTGGGTGGAATCAAAACTTTTTAATTTTATCAACTCCCCTCCTCTGACTGACTGTCTCCAGCCTCTTTCTCACCACCGAAATGTTGCATTCCTTTCTATCTTTTATCGCTATTTTCATGCTAACTGCTCTATTGATCTTGCTAACTGCATGCCTCCCCTCCTCCTGCAGCCTCACTGCACAAGGCTTTCTTCTTCCTCTCACCCTTATTCCATCCAACCCTTTAATACAAGAGTTACCAGTATTTTCAATCATTCATACCTTTCACTGTTAAACTCTGGAACTTGAATTTTGACTCATTCTTTCAAATCTTTTATGGAGAATGCAATTCCAGTGGGTTTTTTCCTTGGCAGTTCTCCCTCTAACATAAAAAAAATAAATAAATAAATAAAAATAAACACTTGCATCTTCTTTAGATATACCTTAAAGCTTGCAAGATGTGGGGCTGCCTTGTTATAAGCAGGTGAATCTGTCTTAGAGGTTAGTCTTGAGACTGGCAGGGACTTGAACACACATTTTTTCTGGAGATTTAATTTCTCTTCCATCTCTTTTAGATCTGGTTGAGGAAGGATGTCAGAAACTTCATCTGTGAATGAGGAGAGAGAGAGAGAGAGAGAGAGAGAGAGAGAGAGAGAGAGAGAGAGAGAGAGAGAGAGAGAGAGAGAGAGAGAGAGAGAGAGAGAGAGAGAGAGAGAGAGAGAGAGAGAGAGAGAGAGAGAGAGAGTTTTAATTGACAAATATTGATTAATACAAGGTGAGTGTAATTAATCCATTTGTCACTGGATCATCAATATTCACTTTAAAGAGGAAAATGTTCTGCAACAGATAGCTGAACAGAGGTCAGAAACAAATATACAAACGGTAAAGCATTTTCTAAGATAAAAATAAAACACTGAACATAGCACCACAAGAATTTTCAGAAATAGAACAAATGTAGACAATTCAAAACCATAATACTCTAGGCAACCAGATATGTGAATTAGCAACACTAACTTTCTTGATACACACAAGTACCTTTGAGTTCTGGGTGTCTATACAGTACATGGCTTAGCACATCCACCAATTGGTTTTGGGAGAGGCCCTTGATAGCCACCTCAGGGGGGGACTGTGCAGGAGAGACTGTCAAACTCCGGCACTTCTTCAAAATTGGAGACAGCTGCATCATTCTCTGAAGAACAAAAATAATTAAATGAATCAAGAGTATTATGCCAATGCTGTGAAGTACACTAATAACACTTATACATACCCAATTAAATGCACTATCAGTAAGAAAAAATACCACAACACAACCCAGGTCAAACCATCTAAGGTAGTTCTAATAAGACTGTGATGATATATAAAAAAATTGTCAAACCATGACTGCAAACACTAAGAAATCTAGTGCAACAAAGCAGCATAATGATGGAACATGCTACTCATTACCTGCAGTACAAATCTGCATAGTAAATTTATTTTTATAATAATTATATTTACGAGACATCTTTCATTTAGCTGAGAATGCAATAATAACACAACACACCTGTCTACTTTCTAGAATCTCCTTTGGAGAAGCATCAGATAGTTGTAGGCGCTTTCTCGGTGAAGAGCGAAGGGCAATCAAGCCTTTGGTAGGAGATCTCTTGATAGGAGTCTTGTCTGTACGCTTGATGGGACTTTCAATGGGTATAGGGGACCACTCAATGGGTAAAGACCTTCTCCCTCGCTCCCTGATAATCAGTTCATCAGGTGAGGGTGTTGGGGATAGATATGAGGATGGGAGATTGACTGTAGCTGACCAAGTCTGTCTGCCCACTCTGCCTGCAACATTAGTCACATTTTATTTTATTTACAGCCTTCTATAAAAAATATCCATGTTTTCTAATCATGTGTGATATTTCATTTGGCAGACAGATACTTGCAGAAACTAGGAATGAATCAGTTATAAAGAAGATTAAAGCCAGAGATCAAAGTAGTTGTAGTTACATAATGAACCAATATCAACAGAAGATTCTACCATCACCTGTATGATTAGGCTTGAATGACCTTTATGAAAGGAAACCAATTGTCTAAGTTGAAAAGGTTAAACAAGGAGTATGGTATAAGACACCACAAAAAAACTTTTAAGTAGATTTGCAGCTTCCAACTAATACTCCCCCCTTGACTGTAACCTACTGAACAATGAACATCCCTTACTTAACATTTTGTAATTTGACCAAGGGAACTTTCCCCTGCTTGCACCCTCCAGCAATAAAGCAAACTCATTAATTACTAACAGGGTAAAATAGAATAAAAAATCATCCAAATAGTGAAATGTATATCCTGCAAAGAACTATATGCATTGAAAGGAAACCACAGCAGCAGAGTAATAATTAGTAGGTATGGTGTATTGCTTGAAATAGCAATAAGACTTCGTTACTCACAGATGACATGGAAAAGGCACCAGGCATGTAGCTCCAGCTCAGCAGCCCAATCATTAACTTAGATCATGTGTCTCTTTTCACCACTCCCCTTTGGCCCCACCTAGATCCTGCTATCCTGATATGCATTCAGTATCAGTCCTCTGGCTGGCTACCCTGTTATTCTGCCTAATCAATCAAGCAAGGAATGGAATACTTGTGAAATACCAAAGCAACTCAAGTCTGCAGGCAAGCACAGTTAGATATAAGCAGATTGCATTTGATGCACGTCACATAAGACTAGGTAGGTAGTGTCTCACCTGGAGGGCTTTGATGAAGGGTGATTGTGGTGGAACGTGGCAATTCTTCTAAAGCCCCTCGCGTGCGGTGAGCAACAGGCTCCCCTGCTGCCCCTCCATTGCCCTCAGCCATCCTGCCAATCAGGCCTGCACGAGGAACCTACACCACCCAAAACTTTCCTCCACGGACCAGGTAACACGTAATAATAGTGTTAATCTGGTAGCCTACAGTTAAACATACGCCCTGTCAGTCACTATAACACATCATGGGGCACGCTGTCAGCAATACTTCCTCGGTTACTGATGGTGATGGCGCGCTCACTTTATCTCTCCCTTCTCACAACCACTTGTTGCTATTCTCCTGATCTACCACAAACTAACGTCTATATCTTACGTTACTCTCAGGCGGGGTTATCTTTCAGGGTGTGTCACGACCTGAGTACACGGTGAGTTCCAAGTTCAAGGCAGCCACTGGGTTTAAATGGAAAAGGTAAACAATGGTTGGAAGGGTGATGCCATGCCAGGGACGCGCCGCTTTCCCGCCAAACACTCATCTTGCTTCCACCAACCACACTTGCCACCGGCTGGGAATGGTGACGTAGAGACATGTTCCATCCAATCAGGATGCGTATCAGTAGCAGGCATCCCTTGACGTAGGGAGTTCGCGACCAATGACGCTTGGAATGGGTTAAGTATGATGGGTATTTAAAAACAGAACAGGTACAACATTTTAGAAGATTGATTGAGGATTTTATTAGCTGTTGTTTTATGTTATTTTAATCAACTCTTTCTATAATATTGACAATAATGGAAGACGCATTGTTGTATTTATTTGCACACTGTATATTTTGGTCGTAAATATAAAATAATGCTAGTAATGTCAAAGTTAAAACAATGCAAGATAAATGAAAAGTTTTATAAATAAATATATGAAATAGGCAAGTAAGTCACCATAGCTGAATAATTAACAATTTAAATTGATTGATTTAGCTGCAATCTAAACGCAGTTTTCCTACCGTCTTAGCATCACCAAGAGGCGTATATAGAGATCTTGGCATCCACTAGGCATATAATTTCGTGCAGTACCTGCATAAAATCCTCCGTGAATGTGTGTGTGTGTGTTTTTTTAGAAGTGATATGCTTCTATAACATGAGTGGGCGATGTACATAATACAGTCAGCAGTCATTGTGGATGAATGTCTGGTAAAAACCCGAGCAAGCGGTGCAGCCGGCGGTGCTGTGATAGTTGGGCTGGGCATCACTGGAGTCGGTCCGATGCCAGATGACAAGGGGGCCGCGGGTGACAGTGGTAAGCGGAGACTGCTCATCGTCATTTTGAAAGGGAACATGGGAGTCACATTAACAAACGCAGTCATGGATTTTCTTATTATAAGGGAGTAGATTAAACAATCAGCTAGTAGGTGTTATAATCTGAGGACTATTGTAATATTTTCAAGAGAGTGGAAGTTGTACCAGAAGAAAAACCCAAAGAAAGGCGTTGTGAAGCAATATATATGTTTCGTATATAGTGTGTGCATGGCTCCAACAAACCATAGTATAGGTACAAGGGCTTAGATCAGCAGTAATTATTACACTTTTAGCGCTATAAGATTCAACTTTACTGATACTATTAAAAAGATCCTGTTAATACACATACCTGGTAAAAAAAAAAAAAAATGGTTTAAAAGAACAGAAACAGACGCACTTTTGAACTATTTTGACAATATAGAGATGATAAGGCTCGGGTAAAGAATTTCTTCCCCCTGAATTCTCCTTCCAAAATCCATGCAGGTTGCATCCATGCAGGTTGCGCACACACACACAGCTTTCCCGATAGTACTCTTGCTATACTATACATTTTCCCCTCTGTCATGATTATACATAGAGATTCATGATCATAATATAAAGTCATGTTGACTGAAACGCTCCTGGCCGTGGTTTGGCTGGATCGCTTACTTGTATGGTTGCCAGCGAAGCGAAGGGCACAAAATTGGTATCCAGTTGGCAATAAAGAGAGAGCGTCGCCAGAGGGTTGTTGACAGCGGCTGCCGATCGCCCCACAGGAAGACGGTACAAGTCGTTAGGGCATCCCACAAAAGAGGGACCCGCCACACGTAATGTTGTACTGCACTTGTTCTGCAAGGAAGGCACATTAATAGTGGGCAGAAGAGGAATTTATTTCGTCTGTATTTTTGCATTAAGAAAGAACACACACACACACACACTCAGTGTCTGAGGAACATTAAGGAGTTCAGTTTTCCACATAGGGCAGTGGACATCTGGAATGGATTAAGCGAAGAGATTGTAACAGCAGAAAGTGTGCACAAATTTAAGGAAAAGTTGGATAAATATGGAGGCAGGCCATTATGAGCCCCACTCGAACCCTGTAACGTACAACTAGGTAAGCACACACACCGCGTAGTGTTGTGGGTAGCACACTCGGCTCACACCCGAGGAGGCCCGGGCAGGATTAATATATATATATATATATATATATATATATATATATATATATATATATATATATATATATATATATATATATATATATATATATATATATATATATATATACTCGTTGCCCGTGACGTCACTGGGTGCGCAGAACTCGGAAAGCGGGATAACCCTGTATTCTCTTAATCCTACAAAGTAAACTTTGTAGGATTTCTGCGCACCCAGTGACGTCACGGGCAACGAGTATATATATATATATATATATATATATATATATATATATATATATATATATATATATATATATATATATGTGTGTGTGTGTGTGTGTGTGTGTAGGGGATGACAGAGAAACGGTTATATGCATTCATAGCTAAAATAAGACTTAATTTTCCTAACATGTAATACAATAATGTGAATGATAGTAAATATGGATCCGTAAAATACAGTATTACCTAAAACATTAGTGCTCACACATTAAAAACTTTACTCCAGTATTGTTGACAAAGGACCGGCCCCCTCGCGTCTCTCTCTCTCCCTCCCTCCCTGCCTGTCCTCTTCCTACCCACTCTCTCTCTCGTTCCGTAGGGTAACGTCTGGCTGTCTCGTCAGAGACTGCAGCAGATCAAGCAGTGAAACACACATACACACATCGCGTAGTGTAGTGGTTAGCACGCTCGGCTCGCAACCGAAAAGTCCCGGGTTCGAATCCCGGGTGCGGCGAGGCAAATAGGCAAGCCACTTAATGTGTAGCCCCTGTTCACCTAGCAGTAAATAGGTACGGGATGTAACTCGAGGTGTTGTGGCCTCGTTTTCCCGGTGTGTGGAGTGTGTTGTGGTCTCAGTCCTACCAGAAGATCGGTCTATGAGCTCTGAGCTCGCTCCGTAATGGTGAAGGCTGGCTGGGTGACCAGCAGACGACCGTGGTGAATTACACACAGCCGGAAATTCAAATATGCTACCGTTAAGATAAATTTTGTTTCTCTCTCTCTTCCGGACACACAAAGAGAGAGAGAGAGAGAGAGAGTGAGTTGCGGCCACCTACTGCGCTGCCCTGGACTCCGCTTAGGTCTAGAACACACACCAGTGATGTTAACTTTTCTAGCCCACATTGTCGTACCGAACCACCAGAATTATCGTATTTTGCCTAATATTATCGTACATCCAAAGGAAAAATAATATACACACATCAGAACTGCATTATACACTGTATTGAACATTTCATTAATTTTCATTCATTTTTCATATGCAAATGACATACTACACATACAAAGGTTACACAAAGGTGTGTGTGTGTGTGTATATATATATATATATATATATATATATATATATATATATATATATATATATATATATATATATATATATATATATATATATATATATATATATATATATATATATATATATATATATATATATATAATGAAAACTATATATTGATAAAAGCTTACGTACAGTGTCAATGTGCATGTATCTCCAAGGGGTCAACGTATCAGTCAATCGTCAGTCCATCACTCTCCGCAACACAACCTACACTGGAAAACCCTTATTATTTATTCCTTTATTTATTGTTGCCCATTAGTGCCACATAATGAGAATGTTTTGTTTTTTCATACCGTTATACGTCAAATAGAACATATGATAAGAGAAGGAAAACTCGCCCTTCACCATACTAACACTAAGAGTCACACTAATAAGATCATTTTGTCACTTGACACTGACTGTGACTGACAGCGTCTCTCTCCTTTTTCCTTCCCTCCCCAGTCCCCAGCCCCTCTCTCTCTCTCTGAAATGTTGACATCGATATTTTTTTCTTTACACAATTATTCCAGTACCTTATTACAAATATAAAAAAAAAACTTTGCCACTCAATTATTGTATATTGGTGTACGATTCTTACCTATGTATCGTACATCGTACAAACAGCCATATTATCGTACAAATACGATAATTATCGTACAATTAACATCACTGACACACACACACACACTCTCTCTCTCTCTCTCTCTCTGACGAGAACAGCTTGGTAATACACTTCGATTTTTTTTCTAGAGCTGTAAGAGATTATTATAATTATCATTTAGTTATATTAATTATTCTTTATCTCATCATCATATCATGGATACAATATTTTGAACGGATGTTATACAGCGATTAGCAAACAACAGACACCACGAAAAAAATTGGTTTTAAGGATGAGTAAGCTCATAGACAGAGAAGTGATTATTGCCGCTAATGAGAAAAAAATAAATAAATCGAATACATCATGGGAGAGAACGTTCACCTGCCCGCAACCTCGAGAATCTCAGCTCGACCCACAGGCCACGTCACATTGTTTAGGGCGGCGGCTAGCTTTACTCGTGTTCCTAGTTTACTTGTTCACGTCAAAGATATGATAAAAACATCTTGATTTTATGTACGAGTATGTGTCTGTTATCCATTGGTGGCTATCTGTAGTCAATGTAAAATAAAATGCACCTTCTCCAAGACACGGGAAAAAAAAAAACTTGGAGCGAAAAATGGAGAGAACTTACCCTTAATCATACTTATATTTCTAGTCAATGTTTTTGTCCTATGGTTCATATTGTTCTGTCTTTATGTTATGCATGAAATAGCCCATCCCATTGCGAGACGCACGTCATAGAAAGGGATATGATAACAGTATACGTATCCGCCTCTTTCCATTGTTTATTTTCGTCATGCTGAATGTAATCTTTCCCATCATCCATTTCTCTACTGGGAAAGTAAAAAAAAAAAAAAAAAAAAAAAAAATATATATATATATATATATATATATATATATATATATATATATATATATATATATATATATATATAACAGAGGTAAAGATACAAGCTGATAATGTGGTGTCACTCAGCACTATACACAAATATGAAAAAGTAGGATGGCAAAAATCTCAAGAATTTTTTTTTTTTTTTTAAGCTTGTTAAACCTTTCTGATACAGTATGAAGACAGAAGAATTGTTAGAGCGCGGGTAAAGTACTTAAGACGTAGATCTGGAGTTTACCTCTTGTGCTTGTGTTTGTATATGTGCTTGATTAATATGCTTAAAGATAATAATGAAAGAAAATAAAAACCCATAGCAGTGGATCCCCTACAACAAAGAGAAAACAGTAAAACTGCAAATGGAATATGGTGAATAAAGTTTTTGAATTGTCTTGACATCTCCAGAATCAATCCAGTGGTGTTTGTATGGCATGCAGCTACGTCTGTTGGCATCTACGCGCTGTGCAATTTCATAATATGTGCTCTGTGTATAACTAGTGTCAAACATGAATGAAAACAGGTCCATATTCAGAAATACCCCCATGAAGACTAATTCTAAAGACCACAAATATGATTAGCTGAGTTTTCAAGATTGTTTCTCATGTTCATAATGTAGAAATCTTGTCACCGTAAGAAAACACCATTAAAACCTAAGCCACTTTCTACCGAACTCATCTGTCATCAGCATAATGGCAGCGGTTTTGACAGGGAAGTTACATAAGTTGACCGGTTGCATTAATTTCATCCTGTCATTAATTACTCACCTTCTCTTTCCTGAAACAGATGCCGTAGTCAAGGCCAGCCAGATAAAAGCCACCGTAGTTAAAACTCTGCACAACGCCTGAGTTCCCTGTCAGGTATTGTCCACACCCACCAGGAACTGTAATGGAGTATGCTGGGTATATAATGTTTTGACTACCTGACTTAGCCTACATGGTGTGTGTGTGTGTGTGTGTGTATATATATATATATATATATATATATATATATATATATATATATATATATATATATATATATATATATATATATATATATATATATATATATATATATATATATATATATATATATATATATATATATATATATACACACACACACACGCTCGCACGTGCGCCCGCCGTGCTTTGCGCGTGTGTGCGTCGTTAATTAATTAATGAAAAGTACTAAAAATAGACACAATGATATCAAACAGTTTAGATATCTACAGGCCGTGTTTATTTATATTTGTTTATTTATTTATCTGCGGAGAAAGTGCATCTCGGGCACAGCCCACTAGCTGTATTCAACTTGAAACTGAAATTTACTAGAAGAAAACACGGTTACTGTATGTAGACTAATACAAGATAACAAAAACAACAGGAAAACGGACTTCTTAATAGCTAGTGAGTTGTTATGTGCTAAGCCTAAAAGAAAGAGTGGAGACTTGTTAACCTTTCTGGGCACACTCGATCATAGTCACTCTTATACTGAAAAGTCTGCGAAAGGACGAGGCGCCCGTCACTATCCGGAGCACCGTGGGCCCTGACCCCTCCGCCACATCCAGGTAAACTGTTACACCAAAGATGGAAAGGAAAAGATAAATGGAAACTTATCAGTACTGCTTACACAAACTTACATGCACTGTACGTTTCTATAATTTTGAAGTGAATCAATGAATAGCAAGGAGGTGACCAGAGAGACTCACAGTGCCAATCTGAAGGAGCAGAACCACACAGGAACTTGAACTTTCGCTCATCATCTACAGTGAACTGGTCCGTGATGCAATGACCTGCGACGAAAGAACAGCGATCGAGAGATGAAAACAAGGAACGAAAAAGTTATAAAACTGCATATAAAATTGTTATGACTTTTCCATTTTCATCTTATAGCCATATCATGACAGACAATTAAGACAATTTGGATTTAAAAAAAAAAAAAGTCGTGAGAAGTTTGCCTTACCGAACTGATCTGGCGGAAAAATTTCGAAGGTCTCGAAGTCGAGCCGCAGCTGGCAAACTCCAGGTGTGCGGGATACGGTCAAGTCACACGTGCGGGCGTCGTTATATGAGGAGGGGTAACCGGGACTTACCAGGTACGTGCCGTTAGCCCATGTTGTACCTCCACAGGTGATCTCCTCTGGTGATTTGGAGTGCATTTTGTTTATTTACAAAGAATCGTTCAGCAGGAGAAATCTAAAATGTCAAGATCAATTTAACTAATCAAAGTAAGTCGGCGTTCACCTTTCACGATTCTTTCTAGTGTTACCATCTTCTTTCGTTTTCTTTATTCCATTCAGATGATGAATCTGGTATCACATTGAAAAAAAAAAAAAAAAAGTTCCGAGGACTTGGTTCATGATCTACTAGACACTGATTCACGACGATTACTGAACTGAAATGCTAAGTCACCATAATGAATGAATACGAGTGTGTGTTGGAGATATTTCATGCATGTATTACTCACTGTAACAACAGACCCCAAAGCCTTCAGCACAGGCGCCCAACTCCTGGCCACTCCTCTCTCGGCACTGTCTGGCCGTGTAGCATGTACCAGACTTTGACCCTACGCGACAGTGCAAGTTGGCAAACTTGATGACGGTCAAGATGGGTACTGCAAAGAATGGACAGTATAAAATCTCGGACATTGGCATTTGATTATATATTTTGCACACAAGATAAGCCAGAATGCAAGTCAAAGGGAAAGCATCCATAGTGAAAGAGAGATGAATGAACTTACGTAATATTCTGTTAACACGGCTTCTTTCTTTTGCTGCTGTTGTGTTCCCCGAGAGCCTCGAGGTCCAGGGTTGGTGTTTACCGTCCACAGTTCCTGCTGGTGCACGCGAGAAACACCAATAAAGACATGAGTGAAGCGTGAAAACAACCAGGGACCAGGGGATGGAGAGGACATAATTATTAAGTAGCACGCTAGAGACAAACTGCTACAGGACGGGGAGATGAGATCACCACTTGATGATTACCTTAAGAGGGACTACATCGTATTGTTTTTCTTTTTCTTGCCTTTGCCACGTCCAACCACTCCCACCACAATTACTGCATCTACTACTACTACTACTACTACTACTACTACTACTACTACTACTACTACTACTACTATTGCTACTCACGTGTGTCATCGTAGTCAACAACTCCACTCACAGCAGCTACAAACATAGCAACCACCAGCACTACCACCACCTGCATGGTTGTAAAGCAAAGACTGGAAGAAGTTTGTGTCCTCCTCTTAAAAGTAACCGAGGAAGTGATCATGCAGTCTCTCTCTCTCTCTCTCTCCATATATAATAGTGGGTCATCTTGCATTTTCTCCATATTTTTACCGACACAACATCAGGTCCCGCTAACCACAGCTCTTCATCCCACATATGGCCTTCTCCCCGCCCATCTCCTCTGGCCTGCACTCATTGCTTGCATATCATTCCTCCTAAGCAGTACGACGGGCAATGAAAATCTCTTTTACCGCTGTATTTTTATTTACATGCATGTCTGTGTATTTTCATGATCAATTTCAAGGAGATAATCATTACTTACAATTTCTTACTTACTGTACTTAATTTGCAAGATTTTTTAGCTCACAACTTTTTGGCATTGCATTATGATTACACAATAAACGCTGAAGAAATCTAAATGGTTGAAACTGGTAATGGAAGAAAGCTATAGTGATCCTTGTTAAGCATGAGATGACTCAAACACATAGGACAGTGTTGCTGCATGGAAAAGCTACCGCGGGCAACGTGCAAACAGGGAAAAGTTGCATATTCCTGCATATTTGTATTGAATTAGTCTACAATTTAGAAAAAAAAAATACATAGAATAATTTAGGGATGGTTTAAGAATATTTTAGGGGGCTTCAGCCCCCTAAAACAGGCCTAACAACACCCATGTATCTCCCTGTGCCCTTCCGTAAGCTAGTGTAGGTAGTTTCAGCTTCCTGAGTCTTTCTTCATAGTTGAGACCTTTTAGTTCTGGAACCACCCTTGTAGCTCTGCGTTGCACATTCTCCACCATCTCGATGTCTTTTATGAGGTGATGATTCCAGAATGAACTTGCATATTCACTGCTTTGAGCAAAGCTTTAAAAACCTCAGCATCTAGTGCAACAAAAATTCTCCTGATTAATCCAACTAATTTATTAGCTTTATTTACTTTCCTGCCAGATGGTCAACACAATTAACTTATTTGTCATTGACAATAACATCCACATCTTTCTCATCAGAGTCCACCTTACCTATTTATTTATTTATTTTTATTTGATAACCTAGATCTTCAACAGATGTTTTCTCAATCCTCATGACGTAACTCTCTCTCTCTCTCTCTCATATGTTGCACCTACCCATGAATGTTGCAAATGTTGGAAGTGTTGGAAATGTCGCAAATGTTCTACCTAAATGTTGCAAATAATGCAAATATTACAAATGTATATCACTATTGAAAAGTATTATAGATTGTATATGTATGAAATAAGCGGGACTATATGGTACAAAACAGATTACCTTCATCAAGACTAAGATTTCAGACAAACAGCAGACAATGTTGACGACTTGACGTGAACGTGAAGACAGGGGAGTCGCCAGGCGGTACGGAGCCTGTTTGGTGAGTAGCGTTCAATATTGAAACTTCATATATTCTGCCTTTGAAGTCGGATGTCCAGATATCGGAGGGCTTCTGCAAAGAAGAAATATCCATCTTTGCTTTTACTGACAAAGTGTTAGTAGTCATTAGAGTGTTTGTGTGAAATGTCGGTATCCAGTATGTTGGTGGTGAGGCAGACAACAGGAAACAGAATTCGGGTTTTGCATGGAGGGTGATAATTTATAATACGTCCGTGTTCCCCCTCTCTCCACCCTCCAAAACAAGCTATGGTACATGTTGGTAATTGAGGGTTTTGGATGGAGGACAAGAAATCAGCGAAATATGGATGTTGAAATGTCTACGGAGATTTCACTTAATTAAATTTTTTTTTTTCTCTCTCTAACCTATCCTAGCTGGGGAGCTGCCCCTGGAACTGCCTTCTCCTCAACCCAGCTAGGACATTAACCTAACCTAACAAAAATTCTAAAAGATTACATTGGTTTGCCTTATTGGTGAAGTGAAGAGATTCATAGAGCTATGGAGATATGTACAGCTTTGTGGCTTTGTTAATAAATGTGAAATCTCTTCATTACATCTGTATATTGCATCTTGAATATTGCTGTTGCTAAAATATCTCATATAGTGACTTTTTTTTCTGTTGAATCACCTCCGTCCACTGAGTAGTCATATTAACAAATGGCAGTGAGCCTAACTTATCTCTAAAACAACCAGTTTGCTCCTGATACTGAGTTATTACCTATTTCTTCATGTATTCTAATGATATTGAATTTTTTTTTTATTTTAGTGTTTAAAAATTGTTCTTTCACCCTCATTGTTGTTACAAGATTCTTTATTCTAAGAATTCATATGCATTTTTATTATTTTCTTGGCAGGACAATGTCAGAAGTAAGAAATGCATTAAAGGAGGCCAAAAAGGCCATGAAGATAATGACTTTGAAGCTGTCACAAAATACTGTAAGGTGAGTGTCAAATGTTTCAATGTTCCAAGTAAGGGGAGTTAGCAGACAACCTTAGAAACAATTGTGTCATGCTTGTATTATGAATATAAAGATTATGACCATAGGGCAGCCAGACTAATTAAATGGCAATTACACATTTGTTTTTTTTCTCAACTCATAAATTGTACTTTGATAAAAACTGGCTGACTATCCTCCCTTTAGTACCTCTTGATTTGTTAATGCTCTTGTAGTTCTCTCAACACAACACACATACCTTAATATTCAAATGATATGATCTTTTAATAGGATCTTATTGTGCCATATTTGATTCAGGCCATTTTCTTCTGGCAGATTGCTTTGAAGCATGACCGTAAAAACTACAATGCCTTGCTGTTCTTTGGCCGAGCATGTCAGGAGCTTGGCAAGTATGAGGACTCCAAGAAGGCCCTCATGGTAATTACCTATTTGTGTTCTTAATATATATATATATATATATATATATATATATATATATATATATATATATATATATATATATATATATATATATATATATATATATATATATATATATATATATATATATATATATATATATATATATATATATATATATATATATATATATATATATATATATATATATATATATATATATATATATATATTATATATATATATATATATATATATATATATATATATATATATATATATATATATATATATATATATATATATGGGCAGTGTTAGGTGAGAAAAGTGAGAATGTGTGCAAAGGAAACCTTTTACAATCACTAATATTTGCAGATGGCAACACAGATAGACCCAGACAGTCCTGTAGCCTGGCAAGGATTGGCTGTGCTCTGTGAGAAGCAGCCAAATGTTTCCACAAAAGATGAGACCGCCATTATCTTCACTAGACTGATAGACTTTGTGAAGGAGTAAGTAGAGGGTTCACAAAATATGTGAAGAGTCCAAGGAGTTAATGGAAGGTTTAGTTAAGCAGTAGGAATTTGAGTTTCTTGAGGTGTCAAGGAGTGAAATTAAAGAATAAGACTATTGAATGAGTTATGATACTTTAGTCAATTAAGTGCATGGGAAGGGAATAGAAGTCTTGCAGAGTGAGTGCAATCTTTCATATACATTTTATATTAGTATCTGTTTTTTTAATTTATTGTTTTAATATCTGATGGTACAAATTTTGTATATGACTGAGATACGGAAAATCACCAAGCCAGTTTTTTTTTAGATAACCTGCAGAAGTCATGAAGCCAAACTAATGTGTATGTTCCAGTAAATTGAAAGGAGAAGGAAGGGTTGATGACAAATACAAAATGAACTTTTATCTCAGCATGAGAAAAGATACAGTATAGATGGTTGATAAGCACTTGTCAATAATTTTTCTGCTACTTCAACATTGGTAATCCTATTGATACTGTGGCAGTGATGAAGAAAAAGTGGACAGCACTTTCCGTAAGTTGGCCAAACTGCACCTAGATAATAATGACCCCATGGCTGCAGCCGACGTCCTTAGAACACTGGTGGATAGGCTTACAGGAGAGAAGAGGATAACAGAAGCATGGCGAAGTCTTGCACAGACCCTCACAGCAGTCAATGATCTATCCAAAGAACATATTCCAAAGGTATGTGTTAGTAAATCATAATAGTAATAGTCTTCTTATGCATTCATGGTCATATCTTAACCTTATTGATTTCATAATTCCCACATGAGAGAAACGAGATTGTATATGTTACTCATGCTGGAGCCAGCATAGCATAGTATTAACCAACCATCACCTTCCCAACCATTTCCAGGAGGTATGTTGCCTGCAGTGCAATTACAAAGGTTGATAGTGATGTAAATGATTTCTGTTGTAGAAGTTTGCAGATTTGAATGTTTTTTATTTATTTATTTTTTTTTTTTTCTTATTTACAACCAGCTACAAGAGGCTTTAGAACACAGCCTAAATGATTCTGTGTTAGGTGAGAATGAAACCAACTACCAGAACTACTTGCGGCTTCTGTACCGCACAGGCCAGCGGATCAAGCTAGTGTTGGCAGCCCAGAACATGGCCAAGATTTTTCCCACCTATCTGCCTTTGGAGTGGATTTGCCGCATATTTGTTGAACTGAATGCTTACCCCTGTGAAGAACAAGGTAAGTAGTTCTTTTCTATAGAGGAGTGTGTTACTAAAATAGATAACATATACAGTGTAAGGCCTTCAAACAGGAACTAAATAGTATGATATTTCAGAATTCTGTAATGTTTATTACACAGTAGACTATGTCACAGATCATATCAAGAGTGACAATTATTAAAAAATTGCTTTATCTTTAGGTAACAAGGAGGTAAATTTATGAAAGTTTTCTTATGTGCAACAAACTTGTTTATTACCTATCTAGGGGTATAATTGTAGAAAAAAAATAAGCATAGAGGTATAAGAGATGCAAGATAATACTCTCATAAAAACAAGATAATGAAACTGAGGTATATTTAGGAAGGATTGGAGTGTGATCTTTTTATTAATTTCTTTTTTTAGTCTTTTTTATTGCCATCTGTGTACCAGAATTCACTCCTAGCACCTGATTTATGAAACAGACAAGCTCTTTTAAAGGTTTGCTTGCTTTCTTGACTTTCAGAGTTTCCACTTAGCCAAGAGGAAACCAGTGAGTACATAAAAAGATTGCTGAGCATCAATAAAACCTCCCTTGGGGCAATCTGGCACAAGGAATGATTTACAGCCAAGAAGGCAGGTTGGTGGAGGCCAAGGCACACCTGAGGCTTGGTGAGTGTGTGGAGAGGGATTGCTAAGCTTGATAATTTTCTTCAACATTTCCCATGAAACCATTAGAAATGGATAATGTATAGTATTCACATTTCCAGAGAGAGATAGAGAGAGAGACTTAAGTTATGGTGTAGATTCTCACTTCATCACTTGACACTGATCTTATGTCTGTTTTCCATTTGTCTATGCTCGTAACTGCAACAAAACTAAACTCTTTGAAAAGCACTTGCCTTATCAACTCAGTATTATAATCATCAGTTTGAAACGTCCCATGTGTATTTGCAGGAGTTGCCTTATTCACAATGTGTGTAGATTACTTCATTCCAGATTTTCTTGATTTTTTTAAAATCCACTTAAAATCTCTGACTTTTCATCCACCATCCTTACTTCCATCTACTTATTCTTGGAAGTATAATCTTTCAATGTCCAGGTTTCACATTATACTTTGTTTGGGTTATTATCATATGTCATCATATAATAATTAAGAACTGTAAAACTTACTTCTTATCTGTATTTGCAGCCTCACTGCACAAGGCTATCTTCTTCCTCTCACTTCTATTCTGTTCAACTCTTTAATGCAAAAGTTAATCAGTACTCTCAATCGTTCATACTTTTCTCTGGTAAATTCTGGGACTCCCTGCCTGTGTCAGTATTTCCAACTTCCTATTATTTGACTTAATTTAAAAGAGAGGTTTCAAGACATTCATCCCTGCCTTTTTGGGCTAATCCTATTGGACCTGTAAGGGGACTGGTGACTGATTTATTTATTTATTTATTTATTTATTATTTTTTTTCTTCTTTTTTCCCCCAGTTCTCCCCTCTTATGAGTGTATATATATATATATATATATATATATATATATATATATATATATATATAGATATAGATATAGATATACTATAAGAATAAAATGTATTGGGACAGAAAGGAGGAATATTCTGGAATAACTCCAGATTAGACTGTCATGTAATGTGAAAACATACAAACTTGAGGCTCTGGTTTTTAATGTTGCTTGAATATATAGATGGATGATCAATGAGCTATTTATTTTTCTTCAAATATTCTTCTTATTTTGAACTTTGACAGATCTGCATGATGTAGAAAGTAGTTGATGTCAACAAAATATAGATAACTGTGACAGATGAATAACTCGCCTTTACTCGACTTCAGGAGCTGACAATGTCAAGAACAATCTGATAGGGTGGGAGTTGTTGCGCTCCATCCAGGAGGAAAGTAGTGACTGGCCTGGAGTGGAAACATCCTGTAGGAAATCTTTGGCCATTCTCTCTAATGACAGTAACCCTACAATACCTGGAGGAGAAGACCCTCAAGCTTATGGAACTCAGCTAAGGTTAATGCAAGCCCGGGCTCTGGTCCACATGGGTCACAAGAACCATCTCAAGCAGGCAGTCACTATGCTGGAGGAGGTGAGAAGGATAGGATATGAACTGCAAAATTGTTCTCTTATTACTTGAAATGTATGATGGTTATGTGACCAATATAGTTCCTTCTATGGCTTGTGTTTTACTCTTTTATTATGATTATTCTTTTGAGAATCTGTTGATATTTGTGATGACTTGATATGCTTTACATATTGCTAGTGCTGAATGATGAAATTAGATATTCATGTATGTATATATGCAATATGGCTAGCAGAGTTATATGTTTTACAGATATTTATTTTCTTTTGATATCCCTATTAAATATTTTTTTACTATTATGCACATGAATAGTTCTTAGAAATCCATTAATTTTCTCAACAGTTTTACAAAACTGATATAGACTGTGGGCTGCTACTGGTCAGATCAAGAATAAAGCTTCTTGAGTTTGACATAGCTAGTGAAGTTCTGAAGGAGCTGGAAGACATCTTTGGTTCAAGTAATCAGCTCAAGTTCCTCACAGCCACCTTGCTGCATGCTGAAGGAGAGAAGCAGCAGGCCAAGCAGCTACTAGAGGAGATAGTGATGGTTAGTGTAAGGGGGAGCTAAAGTATCTATTTCTGCATTCTTACCTGTTATCCTATGAATGATAGTTTCCTTGCATTTTTATCTGTTATCCTATGAATGATAGAGGGTTAAAAAGTATGTTTGTGGTATGTAAAGTATCAAATTGATATAACAGCATAATGGAACCTTTACATTTAGTTGCATTCATCTTTATAGGAAGAGCCTGGATTTGCAGAGGGTCACCTGGAATTGGGTCAGATCTACTTTGAGACTGGGGAGATGAAGCATGCTCAAATCTGCTGCATGAGAGCAGGAAAATTGAACCCTAAGTTGGCTCATGCCTTTCTGTACCTGGGCCACTTTTTCCGCCATGAGGATAACATGGATAAGGCTCTTAAGTGCTATGAGAAGGCTCTGTCCCTTAGTCCAAGTGATGATGATGCTGGAGCAGCTTTGTCAGATCTTTACAGGATTTTAGGAAAATACGTAAGTGTGTTCTCAAAACTTATTGTTGCAAATTGATCTTTTTGATAAGAATTATGGTCTTCATTCTTCACCTGATTCCTTTCCTTAGGTGATATTAGCCTAAGAACCTTCATCATAATATTCCTCAGTAGCCCTCATGTCTGACTCACAGGAAGCAAATATCCAACTTCTACAACGTGTGACAAGGGAAGGCGGGCGAGCCTCGTGTGGCTGGGCCTGGCTCAGGTTGGGGCTGCACCATTTGGCCCTCCATAACCATGATCCAGCTATCCAGGCCTTCCAGTGTGCTCTTACCATCAACCCAGATGATGGGCATGTATATTTACCTGTATTTTCCAGGAGCTGAGTTACACTTTGTTCTGTCTTCATAGCTATATTTATATTTTATTTACTTATTTGTTTATTTATTAATTAATTTATTTTCATATTGATAATATTACTTTCTTGCCTAGCTTGTTCCAAATTTATGTATATTTGTGACAGAAGCTTTTTTTATGGCTCCCTCTTTTTAGTTCTTTTATGTAATTTTGTTCTCTTTCTTCCCTTAACAAGAGTTTCTCATCATATATTTTCTTTTATTCTTAATGTCTTAGAAATATAGTTTCATGTGAGAACTGGTGAGAACCGAAGATGAGGCTTGATAGTGTGTGAGGTAAAAGAATGACTTAGTTAACTCAGTTACCGTCACCTGCCATTACTAACATAGTTCATGAATTCTTCTTTGTAGTCCTGGTTATGAGTGCCTTGGAGATGCATACTTGGCCCGGGGTGCTTACACTGCTGCTCTCAAAGTCTTCACATATGCCTCTCAACTCAATGTTACTGCTGTCTACCCACGCTACCAGATTGCTCATATCAAACAAGCAAGTATCTACCTTTGGTTTTTTAATGTTATATCAACATCTCTGAAATACTTTTCCAGAATGATTCAATAAATTCTTTTTAATTTGTACCAACTCAAGTCCTCCACCTATCCACTGAAAACAATTTGTCTTGGCTCAGTGAATTCACAATAAAATAACTTGTTTTATTCTTTATTTAGTTATTCAGATTTATTTTAATGTCTTTGTTATTGTTATTATTTTTTGCATAGTCAGGATTGAATGACTGGTGTTTAATTGTAGAATGCTTAGAATAAATACATATCATTACATTTCTTCATAACAACAGTCTTATTATTTCACTAAAGATTGTGGGAGAGAACCTGCAGTCTGTGGAAGACTTTGAAGCTGTGCTGAAATGGGAGCCCATGAGACCAGTCCGAGTAGTGTCTCTCGTGGGATTGGCAGAGGCCCTCCTAGCCAGTGCTAGAAAGCACCAGGAACAGTTCTTCATGTCCAATGTCAAGGATGCATGTACTCAAGCTATCTTCTGCCTTATAAGGTGTGATGGAGTATTGCTTCTGCTTGATAATGTCTGTATAGATATAATAAAAAGTTTTGTCCAATTCTTGAAAATCATCATATGTGTACTGCAGATGTGAAATGGTGAGTCTTTTATGTAATTATTTTATAGTATTTGTTTGATGATTTACATAGTCTTGATTACTGATATATATATTTTGTTACTTTCATGTGTTATTACAGGGCAGCAAGCATGAAACCAGACTGCTCCTGCATCTGGAAGCTCATGGGAGATGCCTGTTTAATGTTGTACCCAGTGCCACCTTCCCTTGCTCCATTTACTCTTCCTGCCAAGTTGATGAATAGAGATATACAAGACCTGGATGAAGTGATGGAGGTAACTAAGCTACAGGTCCTACAGATGGGTACCAGGTGAGACATAACTTTTTGCATCTCATGTAGTACATACTATATATATATATATATATATATATATATATATATATATATATATATATATATATATATATATATATATATATATATATATATATATATATATATACGGACAAATGCAATCTTGTGTGAAAAATGCAAAAGCACCTTTCAAAAAAGAATAATGCTCAAGTTGCTATAGACTTAAACAATACATGCATACTCAATGACCTCCTCCCAAAATATATATATATATATATATATATATATATATATATATATATATATATATATATATATATATATATATATATATATATATATATATATATATATAAAATATAGGTATATATATGTAAGTTTTACATTTGCTCGTTGATTGTTGATATTTCTTGGTGTATACACTTCCTAGATATATAAGGTTAAATTACAACATGGCATCTTATATTGAATCTCATTATACTTTTTGACAATTGCCAGACTAAAAGGTTTTTTATGAATTTGAACCTTTCACTAAATTTATGAGGAAGTGGAATTGTTTGTAAGATTGATATGATTAGAATATTGCATTGATCTATGTTCCCTATGCAGGTGCTGTGGTCTGGCCCTACAGGGGAATCCAGAAGATCCATTGCTGTGGCATGACTTGGGACTGAGTACCTATCTGCAGGCAAGAGTCCAGGAGGGCAGTTCAGAAGGTTCCAAAGAGGAAGCCACCATCAGGGACCTGCTGAGCCGCTCCATCCAGGCCCTTAAGAAAGGCCTCACCCTTGACCCTTCTAGTAGCAAAATGTGGAGCTCTCTTGGCATTGTGGCTTCCCATAAATGTAAGACAAGAGAGTTCTCTCTCTCTCTCTCTCTCTCTCTCTCTCTCTCTCTCTCTCTCTCTCTCTCTCTCTCTCTCTCTCTCTCTCTCTCTCTCTCTCTCTCTCATACACACAGGCAGTATGGAGTGGACAAAATTCATAAAATGTGTCTTTGTATTCATTTTACTTTTCTAATTCAATGTACTTCAGTAGAGGGGTATTTGCTTGCAGGGTCTGGTAACAATGCATTGGCACAGCATTCCCTCATCAAGTCATGCCTTTGCCAGCCATCTGCTGTATCATGGACCAATCTTGGAGCTTTCTACCTGAGCCATGGTGAGACTCAGCTGGCTCATGAGGCTTTCTCTCAGGCACAGAACCTGGATCCTTCTTATGTCACCTGCTGGGTGGGTCAGGTGAGCACATACCACCTTGTGGTCTACCTGCCTTGTATTGAAAATTGACAAAACAAACTTGAGATGTATGTTAATTAATTGTCTTCCAAACTCATGATAAGTTGAGACACTTTCCCTCTATGTTCAGGCACTGGTGGCTGAAAGCATTGGTCACTCTGAAATGTTTGATTTGTTCCGCCACACCACCTTACTGGGCATCCACCTGGAGAGCTGCATAGGATATTCCCACCATGTAACAGACCTTGCTTGTGATCGCGCTAAACAGGGTCAGCGGTCTACAGAGGACACTCTAAAGCAGGCATTACCCCCAGCCACTGACTGCACTGTCTTCTATACCCGGTGAGGCAGTTGCTTTGAATGATTGGGTAATTGAATGTTAAATGATATGTTTAAAGCTTAGAAAGACTGATTTTTTGGGTATTCTAGGTCAGTGGAGGAAGATGCCATTGGACTCAACATGGCAGGCCTAACACTGGAGATGATGGGACTTTATAAGTCAGCAACAAGGGCATATGAAATGGCCCTCAGTGCCTTGAAGCAAACACCGGTAAGTCTAGTTTTTTTTTTTTTTTTTTTTTTTTTTCAAGTTAAAGCTTTCATTAGATAAAATAGCTCATTGTAAATCATATTCATATAATTCATATTTTCATTACAGTGCATGTTTCTTTTTAGAAACTGAAAGGCAGTTTTTTGTTTTTATTATACAATATAGTAGTTTAATGGTTGGCATATTGATAGGGATGATTTGTGCCTGGCCTGTTAATGTATCAGCAAACAAGTAGAGAACTCAAAGAGAGGAATTATGGTCTCATTCCCTATCTGAAGCATAAGCTTCTCTCTGTGCCCTACCAGGTATCTTCAGTTGCACATTTCTGTTCATTTCACCTCCCTTCTCTACCCAAGTGTATCCTGACTGCTCAGATGGGTCTCACTCAAACTTAAAATAACACTCTTCTTCTCAAGCAACTTTCACTAATTCTACTTTTTGTATTTTACTGATTCATATTAAAGGATACAGCCTAACTTACTTGTAAATGCATTGTATATTAAAAGGATGGTTCTGCTTCATAACTTATATATATATTTTTTTCATCATATACTTTTTTCCAGGATGAGTCAGGGAATGTGTTGGATGGAGTGCGTGCCAACTTAGGTCGCACCCTCACTGCCCAGGGCCAAGCTGAAGAGGCCATGGTACACTTCTCAGCCATCAAGCAACCAGACTACTTTACTCAGTGTGGTCTTGCTTTGGCCAGCTTAAAAGGTTTGTGACTCCATTGCTTTATATAGTGTCACTTACTCATTATCCAATGTTCACAAATTCTACTTATGTTAGAACCCAATGAGTGTCTCCTTTATGTGAGATTTGGTAATTAATTGATATATCCTGTCATAGAAGTCTAAAAGAAATGCAAGTTAATTGGTGTTGGGATTGTTATTTCTGTATAAAAGAAATAATGTATTACTCATAAAGATACTTCCTTAATCAATAAATTAGTGATGGATAAATTAGTGCTTATTCTAAAGTCAAGGTAGAATATACAATTTTATAATATTTCAGAATACTTGTAATAGTATTAATTAGAAAGTAGACTAGCTGGATTGTTATATGATCATGATAAGACAAAAAAAAAAAAAAAAAGTAAGGCTCATTAAGTTTTTGGTGGCAGAAATCAGTCTCTTTTAATTTTCATCCATTTGCTTAAAAATACCCTAGGGGGAGGCAATTTCCACCCTTATCATGGCATTCGTGGTATAATTAGATACCATTTCTGATAAATTTCCACTGTTTTGTGTTTTATTTTCATGAGTGACAACTCTACTATTATTCATTAGCACATGGCTATATATTTCAGCTGGAAAGTTTGAAGAGGCGTATAATGGGTACACAGCTGCCCTCCACTGGCTGGCTCCTGATGATTCCCAGAAATCTCACATTCTTGTTGCCTTGGCATCATTGCAATACAAGTTCCAGAATTCAGAGGAAGCTAAAAAGTTGCTCTTCCAGGGGTAAGAATGGCCATGAACTCTGATGTTGGATGAAGTGAAGGACATTATTCATGTGCTTCATATTCATTATTGTATCTAACAACTTTTTGTAACTAACTGGCTCTGACCACAGATAATATATGATTTCTGTATGCAAACACAGAATTTTGGGTCACTAAAATCCTTATTTCACACATATTTTATCATATGGAATGCTCAAGCAATTAATGGCTCAGTTTTTCTAGGTTCCCTTAAACTCCTAATCATCTGTTATTGTATTTTCTTGAAAATTGTCTGTATTTCTTTAAAAATCATTCAGTGTGCATAATAATACTTAATATTGAAAAGATGGCAGTAACATTTGTGTATACATCTGCTAGATCACAACTGCAGGGGGCTTCACTGCGGGGTCTGCTGGTCCTGGCAGCCTTGGGCCTGGTACTGGGGGATGCTGTGCTGACTAATGCTGCATTGGCTGAGCTCACTCCACATCAACACAACAAGGAACACCTCCACAACATAGCATTTTTGAGGGCTGCTGAGGCAACAGCAAAGGTACAGTTCTACTGTCAAATAATTTTGTATCTCATTGAGTGCCAGAATATTAGCATATTTGCTACAATTTTTAATCTTCAAATTTTAGGTAGAAGGTGCAGTGAGTTTGGAGCTACATAACTTGTTACCAGTAATATTAATTTGTGGATTTGATACATGCATTTTTATACTTTGAATATGAGGAAGATTCTAGTGGGAGAGGACTTCATTAGGTATCAATCTGATGGTGCTCACTTTTTAATGTATTCATTAGGCATGAGTATGTGAATTATGTATCTCTGAAGGGCAACAATATTAGGGACAGGAAACCTTCCATGAAAGAGTAAAAAATTTTCCTCATTCATTTGATCAATTTTGGTCACAAGTGTCCTTTAGTTGCTGCTAGAAGTGTACCTTGGCCAGTGTAATGATGTGCAAATCCTTTGCACATCATTACACATAAAGAATCCTTCCCTCTCTCTCTTAGGGTAACATAAAGGAAGCCAAATGTATACTGAGTCGAACAATCCATCAGCACCCATCCAGTGCACCTCTATGGCGGGCATTGGCTCAGCACCTTCTCACTCACCTACCCAGTACCAAGCAATCAAGGGGTTCCAGTATCATTTATGTCACCACTGCTGCTGCAGCCTGTGCTTCAGCAGCAGCCAAGCTAACACAATCAGCAGGGTTGCATAAAACCATCGCTCAGGTATTTTTAAGTTTATATTTTAGTAAGGTGGTTTTATATGTGTATTAGTATGTGGTGCTTTGTCTGTTACACCATATGTGGAATTTCCAGCTTGATATATAGTATCAAGTAGTTTCACGGATAAATTCACATTCATTCACTCTATAAATTTCTGTTGTTTTAGTTTATTTTCTCTCTACTAACTTCTCACAATTACAGTAGACTCATTAAGCTGAATGTAACAACAGAGTGACTATACTACTGAATCACATATATTCATATATGTAGTATAATAATGCATATACATCCTTACTTCATAATGAATTATAGTCTCATAGATGAGTTGCAATGATATCAGTAGTGTTAAAGAAAAGCCATATGAACAGGATGCTGTTACAAGTGTACTAGCCACTATTGAGCTGGAGAGGGCCAAGAAGAGTAAGGAGGGATTAAGTCTGCGACAGGCTCAACGTACTGTCCTCATGTGTCCAGGCTCCCCTGAGGCATGGGCCATGTTCCTTGCAGCTCAAGTTGTATCAGGACGTGCACAAGTAAGGAAAATAGTATGTTGTGACTAGTGTGTCATATGAGCTAGGGAAACACAAATACATTAAAAAAAAAAAAAATTTAGTTTGATTTTTCTATTGAATTATGAATGTCTTTTTAGTCAAACTGTCTTCCTTTCTAAGGAAACCAGTGGCTTCACATCATGGAGCACACTAATAGATATTCAGTCACATGCCTCCATTTATTAAATTATTTTTTTTCCACAGCTCTTGTCTATTTGGTATTTAGTAATGCAACTAGATGATTTTAGATGGAATCTTATGTATTTTTCTTTGTATGAAAATGGCACTCTTTGCTCTTATGCTATGTGGAATTTTTCATATTCTACAGTTCTCTCTAGTTTACCCTGCTATTTGCCATCTCTAGATCTGTGAATGCAAAGTATTGTTTACTTAATTTTTTTATATTTTTCTCATTAACTTAATTTTTTTTTTTTTTTTTTTTTTAATTCATCTCTTCCAGGTGTCTAGTCATGTCATATACAATTTTCTTAATATCATTCTTTTTGTGGTGCTGGAACAAAGGGAGTTAGTGTAGACATAAGAGATAACGTTTGTCACATTCAAAGTAGTAACTTTTCTTTTCCTCTTTTTTTCCATCAGAGCAAAAACATCTGTCAGCTGGCTCACATATGGTCTCAGAAGGCATCTCCTGGTGTTTCCTCTTGGCTTAAAACTTTAGCAACAAATATGGAAAATGTTGCATAATGGCTGTGATGTTGCCTTCCATGTTTTGTTTGTAAACATTGTTGCTTATAGTACTTACTCTGATGCAGTTATTCATATATTAACACACATTTAATCACTTCTGTCATATCAATATAATTTTTTGTCATCTGTGTGAATCTCTGAGAAATTAATTGTTTGCACATAACTATGAAAAATATATTGATGGATTATCTCTATCTGCAGTTATACTTATAAATCACTAAAGTACTGGAAATTAGTATATCTAAGTAATAACATTTAATTTTAATTTCATATTCTGTACTGCATTACTAGAAAGTTTTGCATACAGGGTTGAACCTTACTGTCAGTCCAGAGCTGTGATCAAATTTAAGTTTTGTTCACAAGAAAGAACTTTATGTAGACTCTCTCTCTCTCTCTCTCTCTCTCTCTCTCTCTCTCTCTCTCTCTCTCTCTCTCTCTCTCTCTCTCTCTCTCTCTCTCTCTGTGTGGTTTAGACTAACTATTTTATTTCACTTAACAGTGATAAGGCAAAATGTTTATTATTTATAATTATTATTGTCTTTATTTATTTTTTTGGCATGGTGGCATTCATGAAAAGGAGAATAGAAGGATTTAGCATTAATCTCTGTACTGTAATTAATGATTTATAGTGCCATCTAGTTAGGATCACTTGTAATATTTAAAGGAATTTTTTTTTTTATTATTTATGCAACAATTTCTTCTCTGTGTGCAACATCTCATGTAGAAATGCATAGTTTTTATAACCTATATTTCCTACCAGCCATTGGGGCACCATAAGACTGTGCACAACTCTCATTCAAGCAGTAACTGTAAGGGTTCTTAAGACAATACCAAAATGTCTATTCCTGTGTTGACTTATCCCTAAATACATGAATATGGAAAGCACATTCTTCCACCACAATCACTGTATCTGAGATTTAAGTCACTACAGCATTTATCCCAGATGATCTCAGAGTTATTCATTGCCTCATAGCAGGGAATATTGAAAAGTTCTATTGCTCTTCAGTGAGAAAGATATAAGAATCGTTGCAAAGTAGAGTTATTGTTTAAAATTGCTAGATGATTATTTTAACTGCCAAATCCATACAATATAAAGTGTATACTGCAATTATCCACATTACCTCTATTATCCAAAATATACTTCTATGCAGACAACTGGGGGTAAACATTGTGTGTGTGTGTGTGTGTGTGTGTGTGTGTGTGTGTGTGTGTGTGTGTGTGTGTGTGTGCTCATGCACACACTGGAAGTTATTTTCTTTTGTTGGGGTATTAGTATGTTAAATGCACATAAGAGATATCTGTCCTCATTAATTTTGCTTGTATTGTTTTCCTCCCTTATATATATATATATATATATATATATATATATATATATATATATATATATATATATATATATATATATATATATATATATATATATATATATATATATATATAGTCATGGTGCCAGCACTGCTTTGTCTGTCAGCACCAATGCTGTTTTTACTTAGCACTTGGTTACTGTTATAACTATTATCTTCAAAACTACCAAAGAAAGTATAAGCTGTTAATGTATGTAGATTAAGTAAGACTGAGTTATCCTAAAGTTGGAAAACTGCTGCTTCTTAATCCAAAAATAATGGAAATTCATTTTGTACTTCCCACAGTTAATGTCCAGATGACAGGGCTTAATGTTATGGTGATATGAGCAACAACTAAGGTCTATTTATTTTTTACAGAAGTGAGAATTGCTGTCTTCTGTTGTATATGCACTATGTGCTTTCTTTTGTATCATCTCACTCTTCTATGTTCTTAGGATGGTGCTTAGCCCACTTAGCCTTGCCTATGTTTCATATTTTCTAAGTGGTGATTAAGATTGACAGGTATAACTGACCAAATTTGTTATGGTATATATGATTGTAGGATTAACTACAAGACTATTTTGTCTTTTGTAATTTTCAAGATTGCTACCAGCTATTTGAGGTTGTATATTACTTCCTTCAATTATGTTGTAACTTTAGGATGAATTTGTCATTTGTTTGTAACACCATACCTAAGTAACCCTTGTGTTTTATATGAACATGACATAATTACGGTTGAACACGAGGTCATAGCAGAGCAAAATTTGAACAAAACAAAGCTCAGGTAAACTGAACAAGTGCCTTTGATTTGTTTGGTCTTCCTATCATCAGTTGCTGTGTGGATGCTTATATTTCTTACTTTAAGAGTTCAAGTATTTACATCAGTCAGCAACATGTTGCTCTCTACCACACTAGAATCTATATCTCTTCGTCATGTCTCTTGTCAATAATTTTTCAATTTGGGACATGACATATAGAATGGCATTCAGTTGTAATATATCATCAGCATCTTACTCAAATATGATTCATAAGGTGTTCAAAATGTGATGAATTTATTGAACTAAAAGAAGTTAGGTTTTGCTGTCTCAAAGGATCAGATTACTTATTTTACTATTTTCAATAAAGAAAGATTTATTTTTGTAACCAGAGCAAGATTCATTTACAAAATATTTAGATTCACATGCACACACACACGCACACACACACACACACACACACACACACACACACACACACACACACACACACACACACACTGCCATATGTCTGTACCATGACTGCATTTTGTAATGTGAAAAGCACTGTACATTGTAAAGTGCACAACTAAAATAAACAATTTTATTTACAGCAGTTTCATTTGTTGACTCTTTTGAAGCCCAACACATTAGAGAAATATTTGTTGCCATTGGCACTGTTGCTGTTCTCGGCAGCTTGGGGATTGACAATCTCCAGGCCCTGCAGTGGTGTAAAGGCCACACTGGAGGCTGTACCTGCAACCTGCCGCCGCACAGTTGTCTGTCCACCCAAGGACTGTCTCTGAACTTCTTTTTGAAGCGTCTTGGATAGACGCACCCTTGTCTTCTCATCTACAGTAATTTTACGGATGCGTCCAGCACCACCCTTCCCAAGGGTTCCCCTCGTGTAACCAAGGTCATCTTGATATGCATCTTCCTCTATCTCACCAAAGTTCATTCTGAGCAAAGAAAAAACTATTACAAACAGTCCTAATCAAATTACAGTTATGACAATTTAACATATTATCCAAACAAATAGATGTATTATGGACACAAAGTATTCACACACACCAACTTTTTTGCATGACATCTGTTATTTTACAGCTTAAAGCAGTATTTCAAATGATGCAAGAAAATAACAAACCTGTTTTGAGCCTTGCGAAGATCTGTGACTGCCATGCGTTCCTTCATCTTGAGAACTCTGCGACCACCTCGTTTCTTTCCAGGAGCATCAATGGGCTGAGGGAGAGGCTTGATGGATTTCACTGGTGGAGGTTCTTGAAGCTTGTCCAATTTCTTCTCCACTTCCTCCCTGAAGCGTAGTCCTTGAGCACCATTGGGGCTTCCATGCATGCTGTCCACTCTGGCTGCAAGAGTTGCTTTGCAGGCCACTATACGGGCAGCTTTGGATCGCAGGTCTGTAGGAGCCTCTTGCACAATTTCACAGTTGTATATGTAGCCTGCATGTGGCAACATTGATGTCTGTGCCATTCCAATCATTGTTTTCTTTTGTTTCCCAATTAGTAGAACATTACTTGCTGGCATTTTGGACAGATTAGTGAGACCCCCTGCTGCTCCCATCAGTTTTGCTGCTGTCGATGCTCCCACTATACAAGAAAGATTTGGAGCAATGAAGCTCATTCTGCTTTCCACATACTCAAGAATTCTAATCTTGGTAGTATTGAGATCCTGGGCCATTTTGCATGCCTCCTCAATGGCATCAAGCTCTTCTTCAGTGAGCAGTGTACCCTGGGTAGTGGATGCTGTTACACTCACCACCATAATTGTTGCCTGTGTCAGGATCATTGCTAGAGCTTCACTATTTTTTATTTTATCCACATCATTCCCCAACTCTCGTACTGCATTAAGATACTCAAGAGGGTTCACTACTAAGGACTCCAGTTCAGGGAATCTCTTAGCATATTTCTCCTTGACAAATTTATGTATGGTGCCAATTTCATCTTCAATGTCTACATTAATATTGTTTGCTTCAACTATAAGCTTATACTCTGGATCTCCTTCTACAGGCCCTTGTAGATCCTCTGCCTTCCTTAGTTTGGAGGCATACTTCTCTATGAGATCTTTAATATCCTTTAATTTCTGAGAGTCCCACAGCTTGGCCACTTGTCGCACAGACCGCAGCACTGGCTTAGCCAAGGGTACTTTGAAGTCGTCACTGAATGCATCCTTGGCACCTGAAGTGAATACACAAAACACAAAAATTCAAATAAATATATGAAGTAATAATAACAAGAAAGAAACAGGTGCACAGAGCACAAACGAATTTCATAAACAGCAATCTACCAAGAACACTTAATATAGTATCATGATTATATCAAATTTTTTGCCCACTGAACAGTGGCAATTCATCACTGTCTCACCATGCAGATTCTTTCATTGCAAATATTTTTAACCCCATATAGTATGCCACTATGGTCTGACCATTTTATGGAGATCGTTTAGGCATTGGCTTTTTTGGGGATTTCCTGGCCTGCGGTGCTGCCAAACCTTGTGCTGGGCAAATTATGGGATTAGAGCTTATGTCAATAAGAACCTTGCTTCCCACACACCACCTCTCTCTCTCTCTCTCTCTCTCTCTCTCTCTCTCTCTCTCTCATCCTGGCTGGTAGCGGGAGAGGAGGTGACCCATGGATTAACACTGTACTTTGACCTGTGATCACACTTGGTCACCCAGAGGGATGTGACAACGCTCGGAGGAAACGTTGTCAAGTATGGTTGTGTTTGCAAAAACAATGCAAAATATATTTAAAAATAAAAATTATTCTAACTTGCCTTTTTAGAGCATCACAATGTATATCTACTACAACAATTCAATTATGAAATATTAAGTACCTGACTTGAGGTGCATATTGGTACAAGTGTGACAGAGCCGCAGGCCAGGAAATCCCTGAAAACGCCAACACCTAAACGATCTTCATAAAATGGTCAGACCATAGCAATTTTTTAATTCTAACCCATGCTGCTCTGCTTGACATTAAATCATCGACTATTCATTGGCTGTGTTGATACATATGTATTGCACTACAAAGAGTGGTCTCAGTTCATCAATGCAAAAATAAACTTTTACTTGATTTCTTTGAATAAAGACAATGCCATCACCAATAAAGAATACTTGATTAATTGGACCAATCATAACATTTGAATATATATATATATATATATATATATATATATATATATATATATATATATATATATATATATATATTTGAATTTCAACTTTTTTAATTTGAAGTTCATCTTTTTTAATTTGAGGGTGAAAAGGTGTAGATCACACTTCTATGAGCATTTCTAACCCCATTTTTACCCTATCGAAAATTAATAATAACTTCAGGTCAGAATTTAGGTTAGGTTTGGTTCCAACCACCCTAAAACCCTGCTTTCCCAGTAGGTCCCCCAAGCTTGTTAGACATAGGGAAAATGAAATATAAGATAGGGTATAATGGTTGAAACTGCAAATCTAAAGAGGTTAGGTTAGATTATGTAAGTCACAATAGTGAAACTTACGTTAGGTTAGGTTGGGATAACTTACCAAACCCACAGTCCCTTTACCAACTTTCACAGCCCCCTCATCAAACTCCCACAGCTCCCTCATCCTTCTCCTTTCGAAGTCTCACATCTCCCTTTTCAGCCCCAGCCCTCACAAACACGACTCCCAATTCTTTTTCTTAAATTCACAGCCCCCTCACCATTTTCCCTTGCTTGTAATTCAGTGGCCAGCAGCTCCTCCTCTTCTCCATCCTCGAAGTCGTTGAGAAGTTCGTCGGCTAATGACATGGTTCAGGAGGGAAGGAGTAGCAGTGCAGTAGAATATTCAGCCCTCCACACTGACTGACTCAACCGTAAACAACTAAGCAAAAGTAAACATTGCCCACTCCTCTCGAGCGATGTCGCGTTGTAGCAATACGAACGTTTTATCCCCACAACAGACTCTATCGTAATGGAAAATACTGTGATAGACTGAAGAAAGAATTATAAGTTAAAAATTCATTGACCACTATTTACTCCACCAAATACAAAAAAAAAAAAAAAAAAAAAAATGAGATCACATCTCCATAATCTCCAAGGAGGGTATTTATACGAGAAGGCACATGTTGTCACAAAAGTGAACCCTGCTTGTCCGCTGCTGCCCTTACCCCCCCTTAATTATACTCAAACCATTACCAGCCGCCCATTGAAAATACATAGAAACGCCCGAGTTACGCTCCTTATTTTCCGTCTTATGTCCATGTTTGCCTACCATATTTAAAAGACTCGTAATAGTTGTGTCATATCGCGGCACGAAGATTTAGACGGTAAATCATACAAATAAATGACATAATACAGTGTTTCCCAGCTTTTGTGTACTTTGGTGAGAGCTAGGTGGGAAGCTGTCTCTGGAACAAATTAACGTATGGCTGAACAAGGTCATGTACACATGTAGATATACATGTGCATGTAGATGTAAACATGTACCCTACACATACATTTGCATTTAAATAAAAAATAAATAAATAAACTGTACATCAGCAGATGAGAGATTAGCAATGATATTGACTAGATTATTTGATAAGATATGAGTGATAGGATCAGTACCATCTGTTTGGAAGAAGGGTACGTGTCATTGTTAAAATTCCAAAGAAGGGATCGAGACCTCAGTGGTAACTGGAGGGGAATAACTTTGTCAACAATAGTCTTTAAAATTTTGGTTAAAGTATTGTTAATTAAATAGGTTGGAGCCTGTGGTGGAGCATATTTTAAGGGATGAACAGGCTGCTTTCAGAAAGGTACGTGGATGCAATGACCCTAAATGCAACAGGTAAATGAGATGAAAGTCCTTCTAAGTTTTTGCTTTGTTGATTTCGAAAAGACTTTTGATAGTATTTCGAGAATGTCTATGAGGAAGATTATGAAGCATTATGGGATACCACTTGAGTTTGTGAGGATCATTATGAGCATCCATGAAAATACATCTTGTAAAGTGATGGATGATGGATGTTTGAGTGAATCATTTGAAGTTATGTCTGGTGTGATCCAATTAAGGTGGTGTCTTGTCACCTTTACTATTTGTACTGGTCATTGACATGTTGCAGCAGAGACGCTGGTATATTTTGGCAAGAAAACAGAAAACTTGTGGACTTGGATTATGCAGATGATATAGTTTTGATGTGCAATGGACCAGAGGTGCAAAGAGTGTTGGACTGCTTAATGAGAGAAGGGCGAAAGATGGGACTTTGTTATTAACTGCAGAAAAAAAAAAAACTGAAATAATCAATATGAATATGGATAATACGCAGGACTGCTTAATTGAAGGTATAATTGTAAAGCAAGTTGAATGGTTTAAATACTTGGGTATTTATTTAATTAAAGATCGTTCTTTGAACTTAGAATTTGAGGAAAGGTTAAAAAGGGCTAATCAGGCAATGGGAATGCTTCAAAGAGTTTGGAATCATAATAATTTTTCTGTGCATACAAAAATCAGGATTTACGAGGTAATGGTAAGGGGTATTTTAATCTATGGACACATACTAGTCTTGGTACAGCGTACCATATACTACTGATAATAAAATCCTGATATTTGAAAAAAAGGCACTTATATTAATTTTGGGAGTTAAATGGTGGGATAGAATATCAAACAATAGAATCAGAGAAATAACAAGGGTGCAACCTGCTGATGAATAATGTGAGCCTCTCAAGATGGAAGTGGCTGGAACATATGTGTATAGAAGACATGGACTGGTGCGTGGTACACCACAATGGGTGGGACCTGGAAGAAGAGGTAGAGAAAGGCCAAGGGAGACGTGGCTGGGGACAATGAAACGAGAAGTGGGTGATGAATGTTGGGGAGACCTTCAGGAGATAGCTCAAGATAGAATGTGGTGGCGAGAGTTCATTGAGGCCCTATGCATCCCCGAGGGTGCCACAGGATATGATTGATTGATTTACATGACCTTATTCAGTCATACATTTGCCTCAAAGACAGCTTCCCCATTTTTCATCCAAGTCTACCAAAGCTGGAAAACACGTACTGTATCATCTCATTTGTAAGTAAGATTTACCGTCTATGTCTTTGTGCCACGGTTTGTCACGACTGTTCCGAGTCTTTTAAGGTCACATAATATGTGATATGGTAGGCAACCTCGAAACATGGATATAAGACGGAAAATATGTAGTGTAACTCGAGCGTTCCCATGTATTTTCACAGGGCGGTCAGCAATGTTTTCGGGTGTAGGGGGAGCAGTGGACCAATAGCTCAATGGCTTAATTTTTTGTGATGTCAATGCGCCTTCTGTTTGGATTTTGCGATCGTAAGCTCCGCCCACTGGGTTCACTTTTTTTTTTTTTTTAGTACAGCGGGATAGGCTTCTGTCTAACCTACCTAGACCTATCATTATGAGAGGATAAAAGCCACAATATCAGCATCACTTTGGTTAGGGAAATACATAAGTATTTGTTTAAAATCTATAGGCAGTCTCGCCTTTACGCAAGCAGAGCGCTTTTCAAACAAGGAGAGTGAAATACACAAGTTGATCCAAATTACAATCCAACTTAAATTATTAATATAAAACCACCATTGTTATCGTATATTCTTTTCTTTTTATATACATCCTGTTATTGCCTTTATTTATACTTTTGAGTGTTGTTACATGCAGGGTGCCTTGATATCCCACGTGTGCGTGTTTACATCGCCCCTCATTTCAGGGTTTATGCTTAGAGGCTTCAACAACAGCAACGGCTTCAGTCTATGATTCCTTGTGACTGCCGAGACTTCTTCCATTTGATCGGTTACCGTGCTTGCTGCGTGTACTTTCAAGGCACCTGAGGCTGCGTCACCAAACAAGTGAAGTCCCTAGCAGGAGTAGGAGTACTGAAGCTGGCTGGGACGCGCTAGCCATGCGTCATGCCTCGTAGGAAATTGGTAAGTGGAAATATGGAATCTTAGCCGGTAATTATTTATAATTAACCAAACTAGCTTTGGGGCATGTGGGGAATCGGGGGTTTTGGGAGGGGGACGAGAAGTCGGCGAAATATGGCTATCGAAGTCTATTGGAATCTCGCACAACATTCAACATTCTTCTAACATAACCCACTCTTGCTTTGTGGAGGGGGTGTACTGCGCCCCTTCGGACCCCCTCCCCGCTATCTAATTAAACTCCTAAACCTGGTAAATTTTTACAATAGCACTAAAAGCTAACTGCTTGATGAATTTATTTTCTGGTAGATTTCGAGCAGTTTGGAATGAATATGAACTTAATTTCCGTAGCAAATCCGTTTTTTTTTTTTTTTACCCCCTCTCCGTCTCTTATGGAAACCCGATTTTGCGGTAAAACAAAGTATTTCTTCTGGTATATTTTGACCAGGTTTAAATGAATTTGCATCTAACCTAACCCTATCCCTAACCTAATCTAGCTAACATATTCTAGTTGAGGCGACACGCAGCATCACTGATACATCTTCCTCAAAACGCTGAGAAGCACTCGCCGTAATACAGCTAAGAAATTGAATATAGCTTTCCTGTGGCTCACTTAGGCAGACATTATGACATTTGACAGTGACTGTAAAGTTTGTAAAAAAGAAGTTTGGGCGAGGAAGGAGTAGGTGGCTAGCATGCCAAAAATGTAATGATTGGTATCACGTAGCATGTTTGGGGTCAGTATACCAAAAGAACTACCCAGTACTAAAAATGAAAAATGTGTGGTGGTTCTGCACAAAGTGTGAACAGGAGGTCAGGAAAGAGTGGGGAGTAGGAGAGACAGCAGAGGACAATGGAGATGTGGAGAATGGTGAAATAGAGATCGAGGAAAAAGGGACGGAGGAGAAAAAGTCCAGGCGGTTGCATGACCACGACTATGGGGCCCAGGAGGAAGACGAGCAGAACTTTCATGACATAGAAGGTGATCAGTGCAATCAAGACAGAGAGGAAAATGGTGAGATGAATGGTTAAGAGGGAAACTACGAGGACAGTGGAAAAAAAAAGTAAATCAGGGACAAGGAGAACGTACTAGAAACAGACAGGAAAACAATACTGAAGAACATGTATCAGGAACAGAGGTATGGTTAGGTGATGGAATCACATCATTTAGCAAGACACAGCAAGGAATCCAATGTAGATAAAAGCCTCCCACCACCTTAGAAGACAAGAAAAACAGGAATAAGATCTGGTTATTTGGGGACAGCTTACTGAATGGAGTAGGCAAAGAAATCCATTTTTTAACTAGTGGAAAGTACAGAATTATGGACAGAACAGAAGGGGGTGCGAGCATCACAAGAATAGAGGAAATATTTATAGAAACTATGCATGAGGAAACAATAGGTGAAGATGACTATGTGGTGATTGAAGGAGGAGGTAATGGGCTTACTAGTACTGGAGTCACCAAAACATTAGACACCATAGAAAGAATGGTAAAAAAGGCATCAGAAAAAGTGAAAAGAAACATTGTGGTAATGAATATACCCATGAGAAGAGGAAAAGAGCTCAGTGAATTTGGAAAAATGTGCAGAACAGTGAATAGAGAATGCATAGAAAACCTGAGAGTGGAAATGTGATGGCATACAGCTGAGTGAAAAAGTAGATTGGCAGGAGGTGCTAGGCAGAGATGGTAAATGCCTCAGATTCAGGGCTCAGCTTTGGGTGGCTATGATAGTAGAGGAGTGGATAAACTTTAAAATCAAGAAATATACAAGAAACAATGAAGAAAATAAAAACGATCCATAGGAAAGAGCCAATACCAGAAACAGACTCAGATATGGCTTCATTAACACAAGAGGATAGAATGAGATTAAATGGAGAAGATTGGTAGAGGAATGCAAAGAACTTGACATAGTGGCAGTAGCAGAAACAGGATGGCATGGAAAAATAGCCTGGCAAGAAGGGGGATGGATTGGAATAGGAAGAGGAAGAATGGTTGGTGATAAAAAAAGGAGGAGGAGTTGGAATATTAAGCAAAGGAAAACAGGAAGACAGATTGAAGAAATACAAGTGAAGGAGAAAGGGGAAAACCTCGGATATGGAGATATTCTAACAGTCAAGTTAATGGAAAATAAAGAATGCTGGTGGATCACAGTAGTTTACATGGGAGTAGAAGGAGCTGAAAATAGAGAGGTAAATAGGAAAAAAATATAAGGCCCTAAAAGAAATACAGAAAATGGTGAGAAATGATAAGTGGATAATAATGGGCAATTTCAACGGACACATTGGTATGAAAAACGAGCCAGTAAATGTGAATGGTAAAATGCTCCTAGATTTCTGTGAAGAAATGAGCCTAACAGTAAAGAACTGGGAAGCAGAACGACCTGGCGAGGAAATGGTGGAGCGGAAACAGTGATCGATTACATATTAGTAAATGAAGTCACAGAGAAAGAAAATATGAGTTTCTGGTTAAATGAAAATATAGACATATCAGATCACACAATGATTGGAGTACAGAGGGAAAACTCAAGAGGGAATATGAAAAAAGGCAAAGAAACAAAAGTGAAAAATCCTAAGTGGAATCTCCAGAAAACCCAGTGGTCTGATTATAGATGAGAGATAAACACAGCAATGGAGAAAGAAGAACATATGAGGGATAGAACAATCAATAACTGGGAAAGAAACATCAAGGAAAAAATTCTAGAAAAAGTGAGAAAACACATAGGGAAAATTAGTCAGTCCAACTAGTAGGAAGTTGAAAGGGTGGTGGGACGAAGAAGTCAAAGAAGCCATTGAGAGCCGAAAGAAAGCCAATAGAGAACAGAGAAAACTGAAAAGAATCATGGAAACTGAAGGAGAAACTAAAAAGGAAGAGTGGTATCAGAAGTGGAAAGAATATCTATCAATGAAAAAGAAAACACAATAGTTAATACAGGATAAAATATCAAAATGGGAAAAAGAGAGAGCACAAGCAGTTAATAAACTGCCAAGAGGAGAGAGGGAAAGGGAGAGCTGGAAAAAATTGCAAGAAAACCTGAGACCCCTGAGTGAAAACAATATCAAATTAAAAGGCAAAACTGAGGAAACAGAAAAGGTAGAAGAAATCAAGATAATCATTCAGGATTTTTGGAGAGACATTGTGCAAAAAGCAACAAGCGAGGTAAGCACAGTAAAAACAATATATATGGAAAAGTTCAACTCATCGCAAGAAATACTAACAAGGGAGGAAGTAACACAGGCAATACAGAAAATGAAGGACAGGAAAGCAGCAGGATGTGATGAGGTGGTGGCAGAATTCATAAAAGAAGGTGGAGAAAACATGAAGATAGTTGTACATGATCTATTCTCAGAAATATTTGAAGCAGGCCAGATATCAGAGGATTGGTGCAAGAGTCGAGTAGAACTAATACATAAAGGAGGAGGAAAGGGAAAAACAGAAATGGGAAACTACAGACCGATAAGTATAATAAACACGATGAACAAGCTATTTGGCACAATAATAAATGGAAAATTGCAAAGATGGATAGAACAAGGAGTAATTGGAGAGGAACAAAGTGGATTTAGAAAAGGGAGAAGTGGATTAGAAAACATTACATTTTGAAGGAATTGATAGACAGAAGCAAGAGAGAATGGAGAGAATTGTACCTTGGATTTTTGGACTTAGAGAAAGCATAAGATTCAATTAATAGAAACAAATTAATGAAACTCCTAGAACACATCAACCTAAACCAGAACATTAGGAACATTATCAAAGAAATGTACACAGATAATGAAATGCAATTCAGGTTAGGCAAGATAGAAACAGACTGGATAAAAAACAACACAGGAGTTAGGCAAGGCTGCATGATGTCCCCAACATTATTTAACATATATATAGAAGAATTGATCACAAGAATTAGAAAAGCTGAAATAGGAGCCAAAATTGGAGACAGAAAATAGGGCTGCCTAGGATATGCAGATGACATAGTGATCATCACAGAAACCAGAGAGGACATGAACAGGTTGCTCCACATTGCAGAAGATTATGGAAAAGAGTGGGAAATGAAATTCAGCAGCAATAAATGTAAAGTTATGGAGTTCAACACGACAGAAGAAGGACAATGGGTGATAGGAAATAATGTATTGGAAGTGGTGGATAGTTACAATTATCTTGGAATTGAAATAAGAAAGGAAGGAATTGGAAGCAGTGCACAGAGGAAAACTAATGAGTCAAAAGCAAGAAGAATGATGGGTATGATAATGAGTGTGGGAAGCAGAGAAATGAACAAATATGACCATGGAAGAACATTATGGAAAAGTATGGCAGTGCCACATTGTCTATATGGCACAGAAATTACAAATTACAATGCAGAAGACATAAGAAAACTGGAAACGGTCCAGAATTCAATAGGAAGATGGTGTCTAGGAGCCCTGAAGAATACTGCCACAGAAGCTATACGTGGGGATATGGGATGGGATGGAGCTCCTTCAAGGAAAGGATAGGTAAAGGGAAACTGTGTTTTGCAAAGAAAATTTAAACTATGAGTGATGAGAGATGGGCCAAGCAAACATATAAAGCATGGAAAGAAAAGTCCAAATGGTATAAAGAAGTAGAAAGATGGATAAGAAAAGTAAGAATAGAAAATGACTGGCCACAAATAAGAATTAAGGAAATCAAAACCAGAATAGAAGAAGGAAGACATCAGGAATGGAGAAATGGTATGGAAATAAAGAGTACACTGAGGTAGTACAGAAACAAGGAGAAGATAAGTTGGGAAGAGTGGTACCAGGGTGACTGGGCAGGAAAATTACTATTCAAGGCAAGAAGTGGTACTTTAGAGGTTAATGGTAGAAATAGAAACCCTGATGAGCAGCAATGTGGTATGTGCGGAGAGGAAAAAGAAAGCATTGAACATTTTATAGTAGAGTGTGATAAGTACAGAAAGCAAAGAAAAGCTCTGGATACTCAAGTAGCAAATATCATAGGTAGGGAAGAATGGGAGGAGAGAAAAGAGGGGGAAGACAGAGGATTAGAACAATTATAGGACTGACAGGAAACAAAGTCAATGATTGTAGAATAGTGAGCTACATGAAAATATTCTTAGTTGAAAGCTGGTCAATAAGGAACCAACTTTGCAGACGGTGAAAGAAGGAGAGAGACCTAAGAAGCGATTCTAAGCAGAACAGGTCCAAAGAAGAAAAAGATTAAAGGGATCTAACCAAAGTAAACAAACCTAACCCAACTGCTAATGCTAAGAAATTAATATAAAATCATTACCTTATTTCTGTTTGTAAAATCTGGCGATACAGTTGATAAAATGGAAGCGACACCCTGCCTGGACAGACATCTTCCATAGACTGAATTCAAATGGAGTTGATCCTCTCCACAAACTGCTCTGTTTGGCTAGATTTATTCTGTATTATTTTTATTGGTCAGTGGCTGCATGCTCAAACAAAAGAACCAATCATCACCATTTATTTCACGTGGGCGCAAATAATGTGACAATACGCACACATGAATTAATTAATGTAACGGCGTTCTTCAGTGTCCGTCAGTCCATCACACAGGTGGGTGTGACTCACTTTCCCAAAAAGTAGTAAATTTTTAATTTTTTTATCAACGTTATAAACAATTTGTGACAGGTATGTATGGGTTCAAATTACTCAGAATGAAAAGCTCTATAAGATGAGTAGGCTAACAAAAGCCATGTTGCTGTTGGTGTTAAAGTAAAATGATACCCTAAACCTAACCTAACCTAATGGAATACCTAAAAGATTATACCTTTATGCCTTACCAATAAGGTGAAGAGATTCTTAGGGCGTCGAAGGTGCATGTGGTTTTGCGGCTTCATTAGCAAACTGAAACCTCTTCTATATGTCTGTATATTGTGTCTTGAATATTGTTCCTTGAATGTTGTAGTCAGAAACAAACGCAAGAAATGCTTAAAGATGGAGGGGAAAATCTGTGTAGTATAGCTACAATTAATCCTTTGTTTTTTTTATATTCTGCATAGAAAGATAGAATGTGTGCAACTAATAATGCAAAAATGAATTCATCAACAGGGACGTTTGACTAGAAAAAATAAGAGGGAAGCTAAGACTCGGACTGTTACTGAGCAACACCCACAATGCTTTGTTATCATCAGAGGCAATGCTGGGCCAAGTCTCAGCAAACTAATGCAAGATTTTCGAAGTGTGATGGAACCCAACACAGCCTCCAGACTCAAGGTGAGTGTTTTATTGTTGGTAGTGCTGTGCATGCTCTTTTAAAATATAGTTGTATTAAGGAACATATAGAGAATCCTCAGGTTGTATTATACACACACACACACACACACACATATATATATATATATATATATATATATATATATATATATATATATATATATATATATATATATATATATATATCTATCTATCTATCTATCTATCTATCTATCTATCTATCTATATATATATATATATATATATATATATATATATATATATATATATATATATATATATATATATATATATATATATATATATATATATATATATATATATATATATATATATATATATATATATATATATATATATATATATATATATATATATATATATATATATATATATATATATATATATATATATATATATATATATATATATATATATATATATATATATATATATATATATATATATATATATATATATATATATATATATATATATATATATATATATATATATATATATATATATATATATATATATCTATCTATCTATCTATCTATATATATATATATATATATATATATATATATATATATATATATATATATATATATATATATATATATATATATATATATATATATATATATATATATATATATATATATATATATATATATATATATATATATATATATATATATATATATATATATATATATATATATATATATATATATATATATATATATATATATATATATATATATATATATATATATATATATATATATATATATATATATATATATATATATATATATATATATATATATATATATATATATATATATATATATATATATATATATATATATATATATATATATATATATATATATATATATATATATATATATATATATATATATATATATATATATATATATATATATATATATATATATATATATATATATATATATATATATATATATATATATATTTACAATTTTTTATTATAGAAAATATATTGTGCCTATTTCATAGAAAAGTGGAGTGACAGTAATGACTTGGAGATATATTTGCACACATCTTGGTATTTTAATGGTTAATATGGCCAGCTGACAAGATGATATGTTTATTGATCAAAATGTTGGCCAAGCAAACTTTAGGTAGTCTCTCTTCATGTTGCACCTTCTTTGTAGTGATAGGTTAGGTTAATTAATTAGAATCCTCTCATGCTCTAATGGCTATCTTGGCTTAATTGGTAATGTGTCTGACTGACCTTCTTCAGTTTCCAATAATGGTTCCACATGCATAATTTTATCCTATCATCAAATCAATTGCTTAACATTTCCATGATGGTCCAAAGCTGGACATAATATCAGATCATCTTCAAATTTATACCATTCCTAATAAATATAAATATATTGAAGAACACCAAAAGGAACACACTCAAGGACTTCGTAGCCATAGCAGCCACCCTACATGTGACACATTTGGTCATCTTTAGTCAGACAAAATTGGGCATGTACCTCAAGCTGTGTCGGCTGCCCCATGGACCTTCGCTCATCTTCAGGTAAAACTAACCCTGATTTATTATATAAAGAACTGTAAAATCATTCATATTCTAAATCTATAAACCTTTCATTGTGGAGGTCATTTTATAAGTAGAATAGGATCGAGTTTTGTATACTTTCAAATTTTGGAATTCTTGGGGTTAACAAGAATTATAATTATAACAACATGGACCTTCTGAGCATATAGAGGAACTGTTAAGTTTAGTTCTGATAGTGTGTCATCAAACAACTTACATAATTACATGCATCTATAGTGCTGCTGATGTACGATTTATCATTGCTTTCTCCAGTAAAGATATGTCTCCGTTTTTATTAGTATTAATTGAGTGTGAGAATAAGAGTAGTCTTGCAGGTAAGGAATATACTAGTGAAAGACTCTATTTCATTCATATGCAGGATAAAGAACTTTGCACAGTGTAAAGATGTATTGTCAACCATTAAGAAGCAACACACCAATCCTGGCATGTATCTGATGGGACCATGCCTGATGACTAATCTACAGCCTGAAGAGGGGGATCTACAGCTCCAGCTTGCAGCCAAGATGTTCCTCGACATGTTCCCTACCATCACTCCACATGAGGTGCAGTCTTTGGCACCTTATTTTGTAGTGAATTTGTTTAAGTAAAGTATTCTGGTGTTTTTACTTCATTGCTGATTGATTTGTTCTGTCTATTGTAAAAAACTTTAACATTTATTTTTCAGGCTAAAACAAAATCCATACAGCGGTGTTGCTTGATACACTTTGATGCTGAGGAAGGAGTCTTTGATTTTCGTCACTATGCCATCCAGGTTGTCCCTGTTGGGCTCTCAAAAGCTGTAAAGAAATTTAAAAAAAGGAAGTTACCAGACCTCAGCAATTTTGCTGATGTGTCTGAGTATATGACCAAGTAAGTTATGGAACTAATGCTTATGATTTTCTTAATGATTTCCACCTTTGGAACTATGTCTGTAATAACTATTTTCTTTTGATAATACTTTTTAGACTCAGGTTTCAGCATTTACAGCATTCTGTGCATTTGGTATTCAGCTTCATTATACAGGTAACTCGATTTACGCAATAGATGCGTTCCAAGAGGCATCGCCTATATCAAAATTTGTGTAAAACAAACTTGTAATTCTCATAAGAAACAATAGATAATAGGGGGATGCAGGATGTGGCCCATAAAAATTCATACAAAATACAGGCAACCCCCGCTTAATGAAGGGGTCACGTTCCTAAAAAACCCTTCATTAAGCGAATTTTCGTTAAGCGAACCAATTATAACAAGTTTGGCCCCTGACTTGAACTTCCATTGAGAGTAAACAAGGCGAGAGTGCATCATAGTACAGTGAAAGGTTTAATGAAAGTAAAAATTATGAAGTTAAACATTTAAGCAGTTTGATTATAATGTACACTAATGTATGTATGTAAGTAACTTTATAATGTTGATGATCTTAGATTTATGAAGGGAAGGAGAGTGGAACAGGAAATAGACTAGCTGGCAACCTGTGGAATGTAAACAAAGGGCGCATCATTGTACCGCATACAAAACTTATGTACCACATTTCCACAAGGCTTTCCATTTTATCCATTGCAGAGTCAAGAGTTCAGGTGGTTCTTTTACTTGCAAGGAAGATATGATCTCATCAGCTTTCTTAATAGAGTCTGCTGACTTGAGAATGGTAGATAGTAGATGGAGTCAAGCCATGGTGGGAAGCAATGCTATTAGTTTTCTCGCCTCATGTCTGTGAATAATATCCAGCTTCACTTCGAGAGTAAGAGACTTCCTGGTCTTAGCAATGCTAGGCAACATTGTAGGACGTTTTGGTGGCATGTAGAGCGAGGGAAGACGAGCTGGTGCTGACGCTGTTATTGTTTTGTACATGGGGAGTGAGTGGTGCACGTTTTGTCCATGAGAGGCGCTGGTGTATTCAAAAGCCTGTCGGCTTGCGTGATACAGCGGGGCTTTCAAACTTGGAAAAATTACCTGGAATTTTGTTTAAGCGAGTTTGGTGTTTGTTAAACGAGTAGATGGTAGTAAAAGGAAACCTTCATTGTAGCGAAATTTAGTTGTGTGAACCTTCGTTAAGCGGGGGTTGCCTGTAGTCTATTTATTTGACTAAATTAACATGTTTTTATTATTTACCATTCTAAATACTAGAAGTTTATTTCAGGTAAAGGGAAAACCAAAAAAATAATAAGAGAAAACAACAAAACAAAGAATACGTAAACACAACACTCACTGCATCACTGCAATCACCACTCACACCACAGTCAGTCACCATCTTCCTCTGAGCTTTTCCACTTTATCAAAAATCCACATATCAAAAATAACCCCACAGTATAAAAGTAAACACTAGTAAAAAAATAAACGCAGGACGCCAATGTCTTCACCCCTCACAAGCACACGCCGTCACTGTCTACCTCCTAGTCAAGGACGTCATCATCCACCTGCGCTTCCTCTGCTTCTTCCGCTTCCACGCGATCGTCCACGTCCTCTTTTGGTACTACATCTTCCACTGGTGTTTTCTTGAAAAACTGCAGCATGGTGGTCTGGCGCCTTTACTTGGAAAATTCTTTTTGCATCACCGTGTAGCAGAAGAATGCATCCATGGCAGCGGAGCTCCTACCTATTGGCCAGCTGTGGAACTCTCTGGCGCGCAGTTTGAAAATGCGATTGGGCCAAATCATGTATAAACAAACAGATCGCACAAATTTAATTGAATATAATATTTTTTTGGTCGCGTATTAACAAAAACGCGTAAATTAAGCACGCGTAAATCAAGAGTTACCTGTATTTAGATGACATAATAAATATCATATGCTTATATTTATATCTGTATATACAAAGTTACATCTCAAAACAAATATGGGTTTTGTATCAGAACTCAGAAATATTACCCTTTTATGATGAAAATTGAGTTTGGCTTCAGTCTTCATAATACCCAAAGTTTTAATCATTGAAATGAGCAACTTGTTTAGTATATTTCAGTCATCCATTGCAGATCTGGTATGCTGTCTGAGAGTGAGGCAGAAGATGACCCCTCAGCTCATGTCACAGTGCCACCCTCCAAAAAAGCATCAAAGAAACTTGGCCCACAGAAGTCATCAGTAAGATTAAGTGAACTGGGCCCAAGGCTGACCCTCGAGGTGATTGTTCTTGATTAAGATGAATTGTTAAGCCCCATCCACACAATTGAGCATTGTTCTCAAACACAGGAGAGCAATCTGCTCAATGACGAACTTTCTGTTTTTGCATGCTGAACAACGAACAATACTGCTGTCCAAACGGTACCCAGTTAAAACATGCACAAGAGTGAAAGACACTGGTCTTTCGGGCTGTGTGTGGTATGGTAACAATGGTGCCCACCATCAAGGATTGGAAGTGAATAGTGTTGTGTAGCATAATACTTGCTGTGTGTGAAGAAGAAAAAAAAAGTGGGAAAAGGCAAATGGTGTCATCAGCCGTCATGGACACACCAATTTTTCTTATTTCCTCTGAGCTGCTGCTCATTTGTTTCCATCTTTGTATATGCCCAGTTTCACATTCTACAAACAAGCATGTTGCCGATATAGCTCTATTAAATTAAAAAGTGCTGCTCTAGAACACTGGTCTTTAGTGGGTGTAGGAACTGGCATTTCGCTCACTCACTACCAGTCATAATGATAACAACAGTCCCTTGCTTCCTTAATGAAACTTCATGCGTCTGGCAGGACATAATACTCCTTGGCGCGAGCAGTGTTTGGTGTTTTTGAGCAATAAAAAACAAGCATTCTGCTTGTTCTGCGAACAAAAGCAGGATGTTCGTCATCGAACAGACCGCTCGTTTGTGATCTTGTGGATGGGACTTTAGGATATTTGAAACAGCTTCTCTCTCTCTCTCTCTCTCTCTCTCTCTCTCTCTCTCTCTCTCTCTCTCTCTCTCTCTCTCTCTCTCTCTCTCTCTCTCTCTCTCTCTCTCTCTCTCTCTCTCTTTAAAATTAACATTTCATTGGCATTGTTACAGCTACTGAAAATTGAAGAAGGGTTACTGGAGGAAAAGTATTGTACAGCAGCCTATACATCAAGTCTGCAGAAGAAAAGTTGGAACTGGAGAAAAGAAGGAAAGTTAAAAAGTGAGTGTATTACTTATGGGATAGCAAACATTAGATATTTATTTTGATCATTTTTTCATTATTGTAAACCACTTATAAACTTATGCATAATACTGCAACAAAATTTTTTGGTTCATTTTCAGACAACTTAAAGCAAAGAGGAAAAAAGAACAGGAAGAAAATGTTGAGGCTAAGAAAAAGAAGAAAGAGGAACATAAGAAGAAGTGTCTTGAGGGGATGAGTTCAAAGAAAGAAAATGGAGGAAAGGTAGAAGCAGAGGAAGAGGAGGATGAAGATGATGATGCAGAGTATTTCAGAGAAGAAGTTGGAGAAGAACCAGATGCAGGTAGTTATTATTGTTATTATTTTTTGTTATTTATTAATATCACTGACTTTTTTATGTATGATTATAGTTAGTTAAAAATTATTGTTAAAGTATTTCCTGCATAACTAAAAGGGGCAGAGTGAAGAAAAGAAACCCCTTTCTCTTTATTTTCATGCTGACAAGTAGATAAGACATCAGATCATGTTTCAGTTGTTTCTTGTAGAAATAGATTTTAAAATAAGATTAAAATCAATATATAGTTAAATTTAAGTATTGTTCAATGTTTTCTTTCTTCAGAACTGTTCCAAAAGAAAGATGTTTCTCCACACAAAAGGAAAAGGACTGGTGGTAAACCTCCTAAGAAAAAGCTTAAAAGTAAATAGGTATATTATGCAGGTTAAGGATCATAGAGGCCTAACTGTCATGTATGATTATCTTCTGTATCAATGCCAGTGTGATAAGATTTTATAAGCCTGCTGATGTAACTGGAATGTGGAACTCATCATTCATGTCATCTATCATTACGGTGTAAAAGTTGAGTCAGAAAGGCAATTAGAATTTCACATCTTTTGAAAGATTATAGGTGGAGATAAGATTCGTGAATAAACACATGAACTTGAGGGACAATGAATGATCATTACTTGATGAGAATAAAATTGAAATTTAAGATGTGAGATAATTATTAAGGGATAGTCTGAGTTGCTTTATATTCATTAAGTTGAATTACCAACCTCAAGGAAGTCAAGCATGCCAATTTGTTTCCCATGCTGTCAGTAGTTTTCACTCTTAGCTCACGTTTAGGTGTCAAGTTTAGGAAATATAGATGATATTCTTATTGAATGTTCACTCATATGATGCTTTCATGTCATCTTCGATCCATAAAATAGTACCTATATGATATGTGGGAATATTTTATTCTTCAACCAGTTGTTATTGGTATTTTTTCTACTGTAAATCTAATTTTTTTTCCTGTATGTAAAAAGATTATTTATCCATTTATGTATCTTTATTTTTACTTATTTATTTATTTTATTTTATTTATTATTTTTTTTTTTTTGTGAGTGAGGAGGGAACCATCTTCTCATGTAGTGCATTCCATTTTGTAGCTTTTCTGACACCTCTTGCTTAAAACTCCTGAAGTCAAAAGGATCGATAGGCCCTGCTTTTGCAGTCCGTATTCATACTGAAAATCAGGATGGCTTTGTAACCCATTTCATCTGTGGCTTGGCTTTAATGTGATGAATATCTCATACTTCTCTCATTCTTAATCTATTAATTAAATAGAAAAGAAAGATGGGAGGGGATGAATGGATAGATAGAGGACATACACTTTTTCCAATTGCAATACATGTATTAACAACATTTTTGGTAAGGGATTTAATTTTGTAATCTCGTATAAGAAGAACACCTACAAACTTTGTGGTTACATTTTACAATTAAATTGGACAATAAAGCAAAATATACCTGTTTACTCTCTTAATGATAATTATGAATTACCTAACCAAAAAGCTTATTGCTTATTATTATTATTATTATTATTATTATTATTATTATTATTATTCATGCTTCCTTCAGGGATGGGAGTGTAGTAATCCTTTGTTATATGAAGGTCCACTGTACAAAACCAAAGTTGTATAAATGGTATGCACTGAGATATACTGTATATATATATATATATATATATATATATATATATATATGTGTGTGTGTGTGTGTGTGTGTAATTCACCTCAGTCGCTTACTGGTCATCCAGCCAGTCTTCCCCATTACGGAGCGAGCTCAGAGCTCATAGACCGATCTTCGGGTAGGACTGAGACCACAACACACTCCACACACCGGGAAAGCGAGGCCACAACCCCTCGAGTTACATCCCGTACCTATTTACTGCTAGGTGAAAAGGGGCCACACATTAAGAGGCTTGCACAATTGCCTCGCCGCCGCGGGACTCGAACCCGGCCCTCCCAATTGTGAGTCGAGCGTGCTAACCACTTCACTACGCGGTGTGTGTGTGTGTGTGTGTGTGTGTGTGTGTAAACACACACACATACACAGGTAGTGATAGTAGAACATGTAGACAAGGAAGAAACAGGGATACCAGCAGAACTGAATTTCTTAATTTATTTTCAACGTTTCGCCTTAACACAAGGCATCAGGAACTACACAGTTAAACGAACTACATACACATAAAAAAGTTTGCTCCACTGACTATAAAAAACATTTCAAAAGATTAAAAAAGTAAAAGGGTAAAACAAACCAAAAGGCTAAAAAAAAAAAAAAAAGTTACAGGACAAAATCACAGTGATAAGGTACGGAAAAAGCTAGGCGAGGAAAGAAAAAAAAATAACGCTTCGAACCTATTGTAAAATGTGAAGCTTAATGAGGATATAAATAAATAATATATATATATATATATATATATATATATATATATATATATATATATATATATATATATATATATATATATATATATATATATATATATATATATATATATATATATATATATATATAGTGCAATATAACTCATACAAAAGAGAAAAAGTAATGTTCAGCAGGTTTGCCCGCAGTTATATATCCCGCTGAGAGACCCTGCGAAGTGCAATGCAGCGAAAATAAACATGCATAAATTGAACAATGACGCAGAACAGCAACAATAGGCAGTTGGGGTTGTTAAGGTAAAGGGAAGAACAGCAAGAGGGTGCCGCTTTTTTTGCGTGGTTAACTACTTTGTCAAGTGGGTGTGTTTTGTTATGTTGTGTCTCAGCGTTCTAGTGACACCAATACCACCTTCTCTACTCACCACGCGACCACTTCGTCATGCTGTTAGGGACACAAAGGTGTTACAATAATTTGCAATGTGAACACATTAAAATACGAGAAGAGACGATCTGACGTTAATGTATCATGAAACAAGATCACATATTCTCACTAAGCAGGGAGGCGCAGGTAAACGCAGCTTCCGGCTCCAAGCTGACCTCCATTTTGTTTAAGATGAAATGAAGTATTTTTGTTAAACTGTTGGTAGCATTATAGGATTACTTTAAAAAACTTTTTCCCCTTTAATTTATAAAAAAAAAAAAACCAACTTCCCCACAGATAAATAATTATAGACCCAAAATGCATCATGGGTGACATAATCCTGGCTGCGTTCTGCACTCTCATCACTGCACACGAGTCAGAGATCGAGGCCGGCGTACCCAGGAAGATAAGGGGCGTAGCTGCATGTCTGGGACTACCTCAGTAAAGTGGACCTTGATCATCGAAAGAAGATAATATAATGTGGGAGAAGTAAGCTTTCAAGGTAGTGTATTCCTGGCGCTACCGAGTGAGGTGTGCTGCCTCCTGTATCCCGGAGCCCTCGACTCACTTGTAGCCTACATAGGTCGTTTGCATCGCACAAAGAACGTCGTGAGGAGGATCCAGCAGCCAACGGCCCAACAGTGGTCGTCACGCTGACATGAAGCTGCTAGCGGCCTTCCTCCTCCTGCTGGTGACACGAGTCAGTGCAGGTTAGTTAGTGACGAAATCTCTCTGCCATTCCAACATTTCCTCTACCTTCTCTCACCTTCGTCTTAACGTGCTCCAGCGTTGGGGAGATTTCGACTTACCTGCCTCATCTTTGTGCCTACTACCGCATATTAATCGCTAGGCTGCATCTCACATATTGCACTCGATCCCTCCTCTTCGTCTCTTGAACACCAAAGCCTGAAAACAGATGGAGTATTCTCATTGTTTTCTATCATCATGTATTTCCATCTTTCGTCAGACCACACCAGCCCCCAGAAAAATCGCCATTGTATGTAGTATTGTATGCAGTACTGGGAGCAGTTCAGCGATGGTGTCACTTGCCATCGACAACCTATTTGCACCTACCAACTATTTATTTTTTCCGTCATTGTGAATTTCAATATTATGTGATCGAGAGTAGCGAATAAATGGAAAGAAAAACTGCTGAAGAATACGAGTTTTTTTTTTTTTTTATGTCATTCAAGAAGGGGATGTGAAGACGAGGTATATAACTGTTATAGGACCGGAGCGCCAGAGTAATGTGTAATTCACCTCGGTCGTCTGCTGGTCACCCAGCCAGTCTTCCCCATTATGGAGCGAACTCAGAGCTCATAGACCGATCTTCGGGTAGGACTGAGACCACAACACTCTCCACACACCGGGAAAGCGAGGCCACAACCCCTCGAGTTACATCCCGTACCTATTTACTGCTAGGTGAACAGGGGCCACACATTAAGAGGCTTGCCCATTTGCCTCACCGCTTACCGGGACTCGAACCCGGCCCTCTCGATTGTGAGTCGAGCGTGCTAACCACTACACTACGTGGTATGTCACCGTGTGTGTGTGTGTGTGTGTGTGTGTGTGTGTGTGTGTGTGTGTGTGTGTTTCACTGTTTGAGCTGCTGCAGTCTCTGACGAGACAGCCAGACGTTACCCTACGGAACGAGCTCAGAGCTCATTATTTCCGATCTTCGGATAGGCCTGAGACCAGGCACACACCACACACCGGGACAAGGTCACAACTCCTCGATTTACATCCCGTACCTACTCACTGCTAGGTGAACAGGGGCTACACGTGAAAGGAGACACACCCAAATATCTCCACCCGGAGATATTGTGTGTGTGTGTGTGTGTGGTACGCACTTGCGATCTACACGACTGAACATGCATGTAGCTATGTATGTATCCAGTAATCAGTATATAGAGACAGTCTTTTCTTGGGGCCTCGTGAACCGCTACTGTCTTGACAACTGCGGCTCCGTACGGTTATCAAACGCCCCACAAATCGCCGGCACCTTTGAGACGGGCACTTATTTATTATCTGTCGCCAGTGAACTCCGTACACGTGACGAGGCGTCCGTCTTCCAAACGGAGTTTGTCACGTGGACTTTGATAGATAATTCTTGTTGAAGGAGTGGAGACAAGTACATTGTAGATTATGGAACCAAGAGATTTTTAAATGTTTTGTTCTCTGAGAAGGACGAATTTCGAAGGCACTTGCAAAAGTCAAGTTCTGCCGAGTGTTTTCCATATCAATGATTCATAATCATTGTTAATCTTATATTATACTTAGAAACTCCTTTACAATTTGTTGTAAATATCATAGTATCCGATAATCAGATCTAGATTTTCTACACGTAACATTTTTCAGTGTTTCAAGTGGATAGTTTGTGAGATAGTTTAAATTTTTCATCGTTGCCCAGTGATAAAGTCTATAGAACAACACTTGTCTTACGCTGACTGACATTTGTTTGCAAGTGTATTATATAAAATATATCATCGATTTTGTACGTTACCTATTGTTGTCGCATTATATTTTACCCAATTGTAATTGCTATACCATATTGTAGTAAGAGAGGCTCTCTTGCAATGAAATATACCATGTTCTCCTATATATATAAAAAAAAAAAAAAAAAAAAAAAAAAAAAAATATATATATATATATATATATATATATATATATATATATATATATATATGATAGTCTAGTCTAGGTGAGAACCATGGAAATTCTGTAACACCTTGTCCATCTATAAATAACTTGCTTTCTTTTGACTCGTTTTTTTTTTCTGCCATAAAATCTCTCTCTCTCTCTCTCTCTCTCTCTCTCTCTCTCTCTCTCTCTCTCTCTCTCTGGGTGGGGGCGGAGTTATTAGTGAGATGATCAAAATAGTGGAAACACTTGAAGGAGTCAAGAGGTGATAGCAACCAAGAGCGCGCGTATCCTTATCATCACATAGCCCTAATTGGCCGGTCTGCCACACGTGAACCGCGCACCTACTACACTTGGCTCATTCCGAGGATACTTGACACAAAATAATGACATAGATTTGATTGTTTGATGTGAGAGGCCTGTATTCTGAAACACTGCTCTCTCACCGCGATCACAGACTGTTAGGGCTCTCAAGAGTATTTCTCCTATTAATAATATTAAAAACTTGTTACTCTAGCATTAAAACCACGAAGATACTTCTAAATCCAGTCACTTCAACGAAAAACTCTTGACTATATGGAGATACGGCGCATAAGGATTTCAGAATAATTCTGAGTCAGGTGGAAGTAATTCCATGTTTGAGGTGTGGACTGTTGCATAGCATGTCCTATACATGACACTGCAACATAACTAATGAAAGTCTTTTGACAGTATTAAGCATCATGATTAGTTAATTTTTTTACTTATTACCTTATGTGGGAATGATCCATCCACGTTTAGGTTTCACATTGTGTGTCGTGGAAGTAAACGTAGATACAAGTTTCCTGGTCGTTGTTGCCGTGCTATGAGGCTGTCGGGCTCCCACAAGGCTGCCAGTTCATACAGATACTCTATCATAAAGGCCAACTATTATCTATAGTCTATCACTACTGCTCACTTGAACCCTGAGTAGGTTATTTACCAAACACTTGTTCTAGCCTCATTCATTCACTCCTGTAACTTTTCCTCATAAGAAGGAAATGAAATGAAGCAGAGCTAGTATAGACTCGATTGGATGAACAGATTTACATTATTATCATTCATTACAAAGAGCATGAAATCTCTCTCTCTCTCTCTCTCTCTCTCTCTCTCTCTCTCTCTCTCTCTCTCTCTCTCTCTCTCTCTCTCTCGTTCGAACGGATTGTAAGATGTTTCAGTGGGGTGATTGTTTGAAATTTGTTTCTTCATTCTTAAAATCTTGAATTATTTTTTTTAAATAATCTTGAAATACTGTAATCAAGCATTTGTTAAGACAACGTTAGTAAAGTGAACAAATAAAAATATGGATGTAAATGGAACTTTAGGAAGACGCGGATACGCGAACAAAAAAATATTTGATACATTTCAGCAGCAACTTAAATGTTTTGATTATACAATAAAGTGAATGATATTGCCATTTCTCAAGAGTGATGTCAGTAAGATTCTTCTTTCATGATACTATCATACATAAATATATACATTGATTTACATTTGGCCGGTTTCAGAATACTGTTAATCTTTGTGGCGCCCCGGCTATGTTAAGAGAAGCGTTCTCCCTGCCCGGCTAGTGCTGTGAAGTGAAGTGCAGTGATGTGAGGTGTGACGTCACAACAATATACTAACGTAAAAAGACGTTTAGAATAGTTCCTTGCCAACACAAGGAGCTTTATGTCTAAATCTCTATCTGTACCTGATATATTGTAAAATAATATGAAGTATATAAGTGTAAGATGATGTTTAAATAAAGAGAGAGAGAGAGAGAGAGAGAGAGAGAGAGAGAGAGAGAGAGAGAGAGAGAGAGAGAGAGAGGACAAAAGTAGCCAATGACATGAACATATTTATTACGATATTCATATGAGAACTTTGGGTTTGATTTCTATGAAAGGCAGGTTAATATACGCAGAAATATCAATTAATGGAAAATTCTTCATGGGAATTTTTAAATTTTTTAAAATTTCGATGCATTCTTTGTATTTTCTCATGAGTTTCTGGTGTCCATTACTAATATTTATCTTCGGTAATTACTGTTTATTTACGACTGATTTTATTGGAGTGTCTTTCGCTGCATATGGTGAGAGTGGGAACTTGGGAAGCCCATATTACCACAAGTTGAAGGTGAGGACTGAGGTGCTGATGTCCGCGTTTCCTCCATCGGTCTGCTGTATCGGTAATTAAAACAGTTTTCTTTATCCACAGATGACTCGGCTGTCGTGTATTCTCCGACATGTTTCCAGGAGGGTGAGTACACGACCATTACAAGAGATTTCTAAGTATATACGATTAGTTACTATAGCACATAAGTGAAGGGCGAAACATTAATCTATTAAAGCGGGTTCACTCGTGCCAATTTGCTACTGGTTTTTTTTTTTCACATACGTAGAGTTCCCGACTCGCAATCGGCGCCTAGCGACTGCAGAAAGCAGTCGCAAATCAAGACCAAAATGTTGGTCTTACTAGTCGATTTGCGACTTTATTTACGTCGTGACGTCACGGAGTAAGCTTTGAAAATGCTGTTTCCAGGTATAGAGATGTTAGAGTTGATGAGGGAAAAGACCATATCTGGGACCCCAGTTATGAATTGTATAGTAAAAAAAAAAAAAAAAAAACGCAAATCGTCGTTCGACAAAATAGCTGCCGCTCTACATGAATTATTTCCCTCAATGCAGGGTTTTGTTGGAGGTGAGGATTGAAGACTTGTCAAGATTCTATTCGATAGCAACTGTGCATAATCTTCTAAGATAAACAATTTTCTCACGAGAAATTTAGGCTAATTTAGTGTGGTTGACACTCTTTTCTTTCTTTCTACTTAGCCAGGGACGTATCCACAGGCATTTTCTTTTCTATTGACTCTTCAGTAACGTTAAAAGAACAACCACAGCTTCAGCATCGTCACTGGTGGAAAGCATCTTGGCGGGTATAACACTTCCCGCCAAGGCGCGAACTAGTCAATATTTTCCAGGCGCTACGTCTGACACTTTCCGACTAGAAGGGATGAGTCGGAAACTTTTTACGTACTTTAAAGAAAGAAAAAACAAATCGCAAATTGGCACGTGTGAACCCGCCTTTAGTCTATTAGTATTATAAGTTTCTGTCCACGCATGACTGGTGCATTGCATGTGTCTCGAACGCTGAACGGAACATAACTCGCCATCCTTTTAGATCAAGACTTATAGGGATATGCTGCAGTGATAATACTTATTGTAGACCTTGATGTAGGACCTTATTTTCCAAAGGTTTAACGTGCTGTATGCTTGTGTGCATGTGCTTGTGTTGGACATGTATGAAGTACTCTCTCTCTCTCTCTCTCTCTCCACGAATTTGTGTAGATGGATGGCTGTTGGAAAAAAAAAGGTAAAAGAGAAAATACAATTAATATAGCTGAGTGATTACTGCTTTCTTTGCGTGATAGCGTGTCTAGCCAGCCACATTGCTAATGCATTCCTTAACTTTAGAGTCTACTGCCGCATACGAGGTGGGGATGCAGTACAAGTACCAGTATGAAGGAGAGGTGATCACTAAGGCGCCGGCAGCAGGGGAGGATGAGTCTCGTCTGGCTTTTACTGCACAAGTCATAATTTCTGCTAGTACACCATGTGACCTCAGACTGCAGGTGGGTGAATGTCTCCCTCTGGATTTAAGGTAAGTGTGGGATATTCTTAATTTCTGGTTTCCTCCGGCTCTTTTGAAATGACGCGAGCACATGATGGTGTCCGGCCAGCACACTGCAGTCGTGACCTTGAGAGTGACAGCATTTTTCCATGATGCTACTTATCTACTCTTGACTTGGTTTAATCTCTCTCTCTCTCTCTCTCTCTCTCTCTCTCTCTCTCTCTCTCTCTCTCTCTCTCATATAACTAACAAATGATAAAGTGGAAGAAATAACATTGATACAATCAGTTGATAACCAATGAGGGGCAATTCAATCTGGTCTGATGTTCCAATTTGTGGCACTGTGCTGGCTTGTGGTTTGTATATAAATATGTATATTGATTCATTTATCTATTTATTGCAACAGGTTAATGATTTAGTAGTAGAAGATACCGGTGACGACGCAAAATGGTTCTCGGAGGCAGTACAAGAACATGACTTGTACTTCAGGTGAGCAAGGATGCAGATCATATCAGGGCTTGACTAATACATTGACACAGAACAATTGAAAATGTGCGTCATTCTCACATTTTTTTGGATAAACAGGTACCAGCATGGAGCTGTCACCGACCTATATCCTCATGAAGAAGAAGAGGCAGTGGCCACCAACTTCAAGAGAGGAATTTTGTCCTCACTGCAGATGACAGTCTCCCCAACGAGTGACATGGATATCATTGTCAGCGAGGTGTGAATAGCAGATTATCTCACAAGTCTAATCCATGAATACATTAATTATTCTTTCTCTCTCCTATATAATTCTTACTATATCTTTTTAACATGTGATTTGCTATATGGTGTTTGTGATAATTATTTCCTCAGTATGGTAATGACATTGATATTATAAGGTGAGCTTATGATTAGTTTCACTAGATAAGGTGAAGAATCTGTTAAACCTAGAAAGTAAGATGAAACATTCTCACAAGACATTTTCATGAAATGAGGTTACAGTCAATTGTAAATGTTGATTGTAGTAATGTATATATGAATATTAGTGTGATGCTTTACTCTTTAGGTGGATGTGTCAGGAGAGTGTGATGTGAAGTACAGCATGGAGATGGATCCAAACCCACTGATCACCAAGACTAAAATGGGATGTCATGCCAACACCTACATACCATATCTCCCACACTCCTATTACACTAACACTAAGGCCAATTCTCATCTCCCATTTATGAAGTGAGTTAATCTCGTATAATCTTGATGTGATGGACAGATTTTGGTAATGCTCCATGGTTGTTGTGCCACTCTGCTGATGACTATCCCCTGAGATGTATTTCAGGGATTTACTCTAAACAGTATTAGAAATCTTAATGAATGTGTTTCATCATGACAATGTTACAGTGTTTCCTATAAAGTTCATGAAAAGTTTGTTGATTGATGATGTTGTATGTAAGACATTTGTGTTGGGCATTGTCAGGAATAGCCATGTGTGTCACATACATGGAAAAGAAGGTACTGGTCCACGGGGGGACATTGATGTTGCTGGTGAAGGTGGAATGTGGGAGAAGGTGATCTGCAGCGAGGAGGTACAGGTGCATCACCATCTCACTCCTAACAGTAATAGATCCTCACTGGCGACTGTATCCATGTCTTCCACACTCATGCTAGAGGAAGGGCCTAAGCCAATGGATGGAAATTTCTCAAACGGTAAGAAATAAATGTTGATTTTCATTGATGTTTTCCATCTAATTGAATTTGCACAAAATAAGTTTCATGAAAAGGACATGAATCATGTGAAAGAATTTTGTAGTATGAGTAGAATGAATGGTGTGGATTTTGAGAAATATCTGCAATAGATACTGTATGTAGATGTATACTAACAGAGCTTAATCCAAGGAAAAAACATGACACTGATCTTAAATATCAGATCTCAATTAAATACAAGTGTCAGTCATATATTCTCATGATAGGTTGTTTACCATACAATGTAAATTTGATGGTTTCTTGTGTTGTGAATAGGTGATGTGTTGAGGAAGACAGTGTCACTTGTGGCTGACCTGAAAGCAGCTGTAAACTTTGCTGAGATGAAGAAACTTTCCAACCAAAATGTGAAGGAACAGGTAGGTGCTGTATCATCCTTATACTTGCTTGGGATACTTTTTTACGTGTAAGTGTATAGAAAATTATGTACATTTAGATGTGACTTTATGTTTACATTCACATTTTAGGTAGGTAAATTGCAAAATATCTTGTACTGAAATCCGTGTTTACCTTCACTTTCACAGCTTGACTCTGTCCTTGAGAGTTTGTCAACATCTGAGGACAGTGAGCCAGATGATCTTCGGCCTCGTCTCTTTTCCACACTTGTTCATTTGTTGAGCCACTTGAATGTAGAGGAGCTTGAAGATGTGTGGTCATCATCCAGCTCAGAGAACACACACAGGTAAGACATTCCCTGCTTCATGGACATGTGTGTGTGCATATGTGATAATTTACTTTGTATTCTTTTGATCTTTGCATTGTGTTGTAGAATTGTTGCTGATATCAAGGTGAGAGTGATGATGAGCTGACCTGTATTATGTAAACAGAAAGATACTGGTGGATGGCTTGCTGGTGTGTGATGCCAATCCTTGCCATTCCCTGGTGGCTCAGCTGGCACAAGACCAAGGCATGCTTTCCCAAGGCCAGCTCAATATGTGGCTTGCTGGAATTCACATGCATACCTCTGCTCATCCTGAATTTGTCACCAAGCTACTGGTGAGTCCCTGAGTTTTGGGAGAAGTGCTTATCAAGTAGAGTGTTAGTGTGTAGGATTGATGATGAATAAGTTGTTCATATCCAATTAGTTTTTATTTACTCTGATTCAGAACCTTACTGAGGCTAAGGAGAAAGTGGCATCAGCAGCAATAATGGCAGCATCCAGCACAGTGCACCGGCTCTGCCAACAGCAACCATCTGAGTGTTTGGCACATGCACAGTGAGTACCAGTGCAGAGCTGGTTTGTGTCTATTGTTTATCTCTCTGTTTTTCTCTCTGTTTTTCTCTCTATCTTTCTGTCTATCTGTCTCATCTCTCTGTCATTCTCTCTCTCTCTCTCTCTCTCTCTCTCTCTCTCTCTCTCTCTCTCTCTCTCTCTCTCTCTCTCTCTCTCTCTCTCTCTCTCTCTCTCTCAATAAATAGGGCCTTCTGGTAAGTTTTATAGAAAGGTAATGTTATAACTTCAATTGATTCATGAAATACATGAAAAATGTTTTAGTATGATATAAGAGATAAAAAAATTCTCAGTCTCTTGAGTGTTCACAGTCCTTTTTGCCTTTGTCCAAAACTATTTCAAAGGTATTCAGCACTATATCCTTCAAATCTGCCTTATTGCCTCTCAGATCTTTCCTGGAGTACGTGGATCAACAAGTGGGAGTCTCCTGTGGCCATGGCAAGACTAGGCAACAGCAGGAACATATTAAGCTGGTTATGAGAGCTTTGGGGAATGCTGGAGTGTTTCCAAGTAAAGATTTTCCTGAAAGATGCTATTTGGTGAGTAGCAGCATAGGTACTGGGAGAAATGCTTTAATTCACATGAAACTATGTGGATGAGAAAGTCTGACAATCTTTTCCATCAGAGGATAGAAAAGCACACCATATTATATCCAAAGTTTTACCTTTTCCTTACAAGCCAAGTTTTGCATTTGTGCATGTAAGACGGAAAATTTCTATGCTTATGTTTTCAAAACTGCTATTTATGTTGGTTATGTTAAAGCATAATCTGAAATGGTGTGAAAATGTCTTGGTGGAGAAGTATAAATATGATTTAACTAGTTAATAGATGTTGATATTCTCTTACCCAGAACAGAACATTGTCCCCTGAGCTGCGCATTGCAGCACTGCAAAGTTATCGTCGCTCTGGTTGTAGTGGTGTTGAGGCTCCCTGGAAGGTAATATATTTGCTTTGGTCTTGAATGATATTTTGTATTTAATGAGGAACATTCTTATATAAATGTATTAAAGTATGTATTATTATTGTTGATGGTGAAGAATGCAGTGATCATTTGAATAACTTACACTGGCAGCTCCTTGAAGATGGGCGTGAGAAGAGTGAAGTGCGTATTGCTGCCTACCTTGCCTTGGTGCCCTGTGCTACCTACACTTCAGGCTTCTTCACCCGTATCCACAAACTCTTGCAGCAGGAGAAAGTCCAGCAAGGTAGGGATTGGTCTGAGTATTAGTCAAGCCTGACCTAGTTTTAATATTATGATGAGTGTCACCTTCCTTTATATGCTTGAAAAGTAATGCACAAGAAAAACATGTAAAAAGTATTTGCTACATTCTAGTTTCTTTGCTTAAGTGTTAATATTTTTAGTTATATTTTCTTTAGCATATTCATTTTTTGTTTAGAAAATTTTTCCATTCATGGATTCCACCTTTCTCATAGAGAAAGAATTCAGAGAAATCTGTTTTGTTATTTAATTTTTCTTTCAGTATTTCAGTATTATGTGCCATTATTTCTGATTAAATATTTATTTCATACAGTTTATTCCTTCATCTGGACACATGTGAAAAATCTGGTAGACAAACCTGGTCCAAGCAAGCATGACCAAGAACTGTCAAAACTGGCCAGACAACACACTTTGCCTAACAAGTTCAATAATGATGCTTTTCGTACCTCAGGAAATTTCCGTTACACTCACTTCAGTGAATCAGTGGGTATTTCTTTTGACTTTTAAGACTTCTTACTTGGCTATTGGTTTGTTAATATTTGCTATATGAGTACATGTTATAATAATCATTTAATGAAGTCAGCCTGTGAAATGATTGAAGTTAAATTCTGTCACTTGTTTTTAAGGTAGTTAGTGTTTCTTTATGGTTTGAAAAAAGTGAAAACATTTTGAAAGGACATGTGTAGACATACCATTGTTATATATGTTGTTATTAATTTTTATTATTTTCAGAATTTATATACCACTTGTTATATGAAAGTAGTATTCCATGCAGGAATTGACCATTATGAAGTTAGTGTTTATTCATCACAGAGACACTTCATCATTGTTTCAGATGAACCTCGGAGGCAGTGTTGATGCCAATGTTGTGTTCTCCCATGAATCCTATGTGCCACATCAGATCTCGGCAAATCTAACACTGGACTTGCTAGATAATTCTTTTAATTTTTTGGACATTGGTGGAGAGTTTAGTGGCATTGAAAACCTTATTGAGAGTTATTTTGGTAAAGATGCATATTTTAGCAATAAAGATGTTCTGAAAATTCTGCATAATTTAAGACCAAAAAGGAACATAGTTCATGAGGACAAAATTCAAGAATTTCAAAAGAAATTTGATACCAAAAAAAAGAACCAATTGGAATGGGAAAAGAATGAGGAAGAAGCCAAGCCATCCTTCTATGTCAGAATGTTTGGCAATGAAATTCTGTATGTAGAAAATATGTTACAACACAGTCCTGCACAGCTTCTTTATCAGCTCATCCAAGAATTGTCTTCACCTAAAACTTTCAAGGTAAGGTATTGGTGTGGAATGACCAGAAACACAGAGGCATTAGGGTAATATCAGGAAAAATGATGGCAATGTTTCTCCTGTTCTGGTTAAGCATTCAGTCCTCTGTCTAGCCAAATACTTCTCATAGGTAAAGATTTATCCCACCAGCTGATCAATCTCTCAGTTTCTACACAGTGTTCAAAAGAGAAGTATTGCAGGATTATAAAGAGCCTAAAATTTGTATTGGGACATGATCATTATGTTTCCATTATCTAACGTGCTGTATCTTCTTTGTTTTCGTGCTCAGGAGTTCAGTTTTTGGCTGTTGTGTATTAAGATTTATTCTCCCTGCATTCTCTGGTCAGTTTTTTCAGTCTTACTCATGTGCTTGTAGACAGAGAGATAGTCTTTAAAAAACCTGTTTGGCTTTTAACCCCTTCTTGGCGGAGGATCTATATTTAGACGTTTCAAAATGGGGACTTTTTGTCGGGTCATATATGTATATAGACGTTTGTTCTGATTTTATCTTATTAAGTTGTAGCATGAGTATAGATAATTCTTTACAAGTAACAAAATTCATAAAATGAATAATTATGTAGCATCTTAAATATCCAAACACTTTCCAACATTGCCTCCCAAGGTCAGTCACTGCTTGTCCTTTGTCGGTAGTGGATGTGCTATGCACATAAAGCTGATATTGGAAATTATTGCATTTTTCTACATTCTTTTATTATTAGTCTATCATGTCAAGGTGAAAGAACTGTACTACACACTAACAGCGTGGCCTAAAAATAATCAGATACAAAACAAGTACATATGTGAAAAAATATGAAGAAAAGTGGAAGTAAATTACATCCTGGTCTCAAGTCTTTGATGTGAGTAACTCCAGACATTCATATAAATGTATTGACATACATTATCACTTAATCAAACATAAATAACACCTATATGTAGATTCAGTTGTTTGCTTAGCTTTGTGGCAGAATCTATATATAGATATGTTACTTGTTTTTTTTTTGGGCCGAAGCTATATATAGATTCAATTGTTTGTGCAGTATTGTTGCAGAGTATATATATATATATATATATATATATATATATATATATATATATATATATATATATATATATATATATATATATATATCATTGTTGATCTGGAATACTCATTTGCTGGGAAACTATATACAGATGTATGGATGAAAGTTAGTAGAGTCTATATATTGACAGTTTTTTTCTTTGGTGATACACTCATCTGCCCTGTTGCTGGGAAGGGGTTAATATTCTCATTATCCTTTATTCCTACATATTATGCACATTCACTGGAGAAAATATGTGGTTATCTACTTTGAAGACTGAGCTAGTTTACTATTGATATTAGATCATTAGAACAGTAGAAGAGTCTTACCTTGCTTTTTCAGATCCTTGACCAAGAATACATGACACCAACTCTCCTTGGATTTCCGTTGCGGCTGAAGGTCAACGCCACTGCTTCAGTCAGCCTGCAGCATGAGCTGACCTTCCGGAGCACTAAGAACCTTGGCCTGCAGCTGGAGGGCAGCCTCACCCCATCAGTAGTGGCAGCAATGGATGAAATGCTGTTAGTGGATGCTTTTGTATCCTCTAGTGGCCTGAGGAGATCATCCACACAGGTTGCAAAAACAACTATTGGAGGAAAATTCTTAGTTCAGGAAAACGAAGTTGTTGAGATCCAGCTTAGTGTCCCAAATTCTGAGGTGATGAAGATGAGCTCCTCTGCCAGAGTTGCTCTTCTAAACAGTGATGGTAAATGGGTGGAGCCAAAGTCAAAAACTGTGCCAGTGGAAAGCTGTATTGACACTGTTAGTGAAATGGTTGGTCTTGAAGTTTGTACCAGCCTCAGCCATGGCCAGTATGAAGTAGATGGGGAGTTAGTCACTGCAGAGCCATCTGAGATGAATTTCCTGATCAAGAAAACAGACAGTTTTAACTATTACAAACTGTACATCACGCAGCAGGAGAGCATCATTGAGGCTCTATTTGACACTCCAGGCTCGAGCATTGATCGCAAGATTCACTTTCTCTTTAATGTGAATCCTGATCGTGAGGGTGGCTACATTGTGGTCAGGGGTGCAGGATATGGTATTAAAGGACAATATAAGGATTCAGATGGATACTCAGGACTTCAGCTTGAGTATCTACAAGAGTCAAAGGTCTCTGGGGAATTAGAAATATCTATGAAGAAGCAAGTGGAAAGTTTAAGACAGGAATATATACCAAAGTTCCTGGTCAGTGTGGGGCCCGACAAGTTTACCCTTGAAGGGAAATGGAAACACATGATTGATGAAGACACAAAAAATCTTGAAGGTAAGATAATGGATTTGTGTTTGTGCCTTGTAGACAGTGAAGTGAGTCAGTGTTCTGTTTCATTTAGACTTGCATTGTGCAGAGTTCTAGCTATGTGGTAAAGCCATATCCAAGTTAAATTTAATTCTATGAAATATACTTAGGATTCTGTAAGATTATACAATTCAGTAGTGTACATTTCTTATTTTTACTCTATGGATGTAATGAAAAATGACAACAATATTTTTCACCATGAATAATAACCATGTTTATAGCATCTTGGTGTTTGTTCATACTTGTGTTGATCTGTTTGCTCTAGTATTCAAGTATTTACTTTTCAATATGTAAAGTATTTGACTGATAATATAATCAAATGTCTTGTTAAGTGCAGGTCTTGATGATTGTTATGCAAGGACATCATTGTTAATTCAAATGGAGTTTGAAATAATTACTAGAGGCAGTATAAAATATAATCCTCACATAATAAGACCTTCATGAAAGAATTTTCAGTCATTTTGATAATTTGTTGTGTGGTTACATGCTTATATTCTTAATGTTTACTTCTTTCCCTGAATATTATACATTCCACTCTTTAGCTTGAAGAATTTGTGTTAGTGATGGAAATAGTAATGGTAATGACTTTTTGTAGCCTCATGGGAAATAGAGGGAGCCTGGCATAAGACAGAGCCAAACATGGTAACTCAAGCCTTTGGAAGAGTCTCAGGAACCTTTATGACTGGCCAGGATAATTTCAAGCTGGACCTAAACACTGAATATGGCAGTGAATCTTCAGATTCTCACTCTATCACTCTTACTCTAAACAACAACCACACTCTCCATGGAGACATGAGTATTTTTGCAGGATATGCATCACTTCAGGTACTCTTTGCAGTGAAATAAGATGAAGATCTTATTGAATAATAAAGCTGTTGAATAAAGTTATCACTAATATTGTAAAAGTATATAATGAGTTATACCTTTAATAATCTGTGAATGTTAATAATTCATGTCATTAAGTAATTGTTCTCTTTTTCTGAATATTTTTATTTTATTTATTTATCTTTCAACTTAGTTCTCATTAATCTTTCTCTTTTCACTGTTTTTTTTTGTTGGAATGCATAGATAAGTCAGATACCTGCAGGCATAACAATGGAGTATGAATCTCGGCCTGATCTCTTTGAACTGAACACCAACACCTCCCTTCAAGACACTCAGGTAGGCAGCTTTGCTCTTCTTCTCCATGCATACTATCTAGATCTGATGCTTCATGATCTTTTGTAGTCTTTCCTTTTTGTGGGAGCCAGGGAGTTTTACTTTAAAATATCCAATAACTTTGTTCTGTGTTCTACCTCTGCATTGCAGGTGTCATCTCAGGTTGTGGTGAAGAATGTGATGAGTACAGCTGTACAGGACACTCAGCTAACCTTGAGCCTGGCTAGCAAACAACTAGATATTGACTATAAGGCTTCTGGCATATACAAGGTTTGCTGGGCAGCTATCCCATCCCCATGGTTGTTGTATCATATAAAATTTTGTATCCTGTGCTGGCATTGTTGATGTACAATTTCTAACTTCCATGAATCATTGCTACCCAATGAATAAATGCTATATAGTTGCTTTGTTCATTGTAAAGATTCAAGAAGGTTGTTATACAATTATTTTACTTCTTTCTCAGGCTATTTGTTAAGTTTTTATATTTTATCTTTTGCAACAGATGTAACTTATTTCAGGTTTCTGATAATGGTTTTCAAGCAGAAGCAGAACTCAACTTTGATTCCTCCTTCAAGTCCAAATTCCTCATAATGTACCTCTTTGAGGATGAGCCCTTACATGTGTTAGCTGGGTTGCATCTCACTCTCAATGACTTCATATTCCAAATTGGGCACAGCATTGACATGAGTCAACCTGATCATCTACTCATCACAGTATGTCAAAACAGTTTATAGAATAAAATTTTTTGAGTCAATGATGTTATCACAAATTTCATTGAAGAATTTTGGATGTGAATTGATAACTTACAATCAGATATTCATGTTATGATTTGATGTCAATCACACCTCTCTTCAGGCAAGTGTCAAAGCAGGGGAAGGAGCAGCAGGACTCCACTTTGAGAGTGATTATGGAAAGGAACGCCCGTTCAACACCTCCTTTGAAGTGTTTGGTGGTCTGGGCACTCGCTCTGTTGGCCTATCTTCCAATATTGCCTCAGACCTTCATTGGCAAAACTTCACTGGCAAAAGCAGTGTAAGATTTGTTTATAACATGACAACTTTAGATCATATTTTGTGCACATTAATGATTTTTTAAAATTTATTTACACCATGTACAATATATGATAAAAAACCTGAATTATGAAAAAATAAAAAGTAGAGAAACATATTTCCCTTACAGATAAAATGGCTTGACTGGTCCAGCAGTCTTGATCATGAACTAATGTTGAGTAAGAACAACATGGCTGCAAAGTTTGCCTTAGAAAATATGGGAAGTCTTGAACTTCTTTATGAAGTAAGTGTAGAGTGTATTCATCTAAGGTTTTTAGTTATGGTTGTAGGAAATGTAAAGGCTGATCAATGCTTCTTTTAAACAAGTATGGAACAAAAGATCAGTAATTCATTTATGATGAATTTGTAAAAAGATAGAAAAGAACTAAGACTGAAAAGAATTATTTTAGATTTCATGGAACAAAAATAAAAACTAATTAGTATGTAAGCATATCTTTGACAGCATTGTTTTTAAAATAATTATCTTTAATTTTTTGCTGTTTTCAAACTTCATTTTGACAAGTAGGGTCAGTAACATTGCTCTTGAAGTGTAATTACTCATACTCATCCATCTTATGGGTGGTTAAAAGTAAAATATCCAAAATAGTTTCTGTGAATGATTATAAGCTTTCTTAAACAATGTAAAATGAGCTGCGATGGAAGGATAGTTTTGACATCTTTTGTAGCAGCAAACTCTTGTTGGAAAAACTAGAAATGTGTTGCCACACAATGTCTATGCAATGTTTTTTGTCCAACAGTCATCACCAAACCAGGCAGTGGAGGTTGTGGTGAGAGATGCAACACCTGACATCACGCCAGTTTTTATGGTATGATATTTTACTGGTGTGTGTGTATTCACCTAGTTGTAATTTTACAGGGCCTGGGTATCATACTCGTGTGGCCCCGTCTCCATATCTACACACATCCAACTTTCCTTTAAAACTATGCACACTCCTTGCTGACACCACCTCCTCACTCAAACCATTCCACACCTCCACACATCTCTGTGGGAAACTATATTTCTTCACATCCTTCAAGCATATTCCCTTGGCTATCTTTTTACTATGCGATCTTGTAGTTCTATTTAAGTTTTCCTCTCTCAACATCATTTGCTCATTATCCACTTCATCCAGTCCATTCAACAGTTTATAAACCTGTATTAAATCTCCTCTTTCTTTTCTTTGTTCCAAGGTAAGTAAATTCATTTCTTTTAATCTCTCCTCATAGGTCATTTCTGCCAATTCCGGAACCATTTTTGTTGCCATTCTCTGCAATCTCTCCAACTTCCTTATATGCTTCTTTTTATAAGGGGACCAAACCACTCCAGCATATTCCAATCTTGGTCTAATTACCATACTAATTAATTTCTTCATCATATCTTTATCCATATAATGAAAGGCTAATCCAATATTTTTATCAAATTATACGTTTCTCCAAACATCTTATCAATATGAGCCTCAAACTGCCCATGGTCTTGTATTATCACTCCCAAATCCTTTTCCTTTTCCACCTTTTTCAACACTACTTCTTCACCCATCTTATATGACCCTCTTGGCTGTCTTCCACTCTTCCCATCTCCATCACATGACTTTTGCTCAGATTAAATTCCATTTCCCACCTCTTGCTCCACTCCCAAATCTTATCTAGATCTGCCTGTAAAATTTCACAATCTTCTTCACTCTTCACACACCTAAACAACTTCGCATCATCCGCAAACAAATTAATATAACTGTTTACTCCCTCTGGCATGTCATTAATATATGCAAGAAAAAGTATTGGTGCCAGCAATGAACCTTGTGGGACTCCACTCTCCACCACCAACCAGTCCGACTTTGCATCCCTTATTACCGTTCTCATCTCCCTCCATCTCAAGTAGTTTTCCATCCACTTTAACACTTTTCCTTTCAGTCCTCCATAAATCTCTAATTTCCATAGCAGTCTCATGTGAGGTACCTTGTCAAAAGCTTTCTTTAAATCCAAATATACACAGTCCATCCATCCCTCTCTCTCTTGTATTTTGTCAACCACTCTTGAATAAAAGCTCAGTAGATTTGTTACACATGACCTCCCTTTCCTAAAGCCAAATTGATGATCCGATAATAACTTATGATCCTCCAGGAACCGTATCCAATATTTCTTTATCACCCTCTCACAAATCTTACCGACCACACTTGTTAGAGACACAGGTCTATAGTTAAGAGGCTCTTCCTTACTGCCTCCCTTATAAATGGGCACCACTTCAGCTCTTTTCCACTCTACTGGTACTTCCCTGTTTCTAATGAGCACCTTATAATATCATATAATGGATCAATCAATTCTTCTCTACATTCCTTCAATAATTTTCCTGAAACTTCATCTGGTCCCATCGCTTTATCATCTTTAAGTTCCTCCAACATTTTATATAACTCCTTTTAGGTATCTTAATGTCATCCATGTGCACATTTCCTTGTACATTCTGAGGCTTTACAAACATTGTTTCTTTAGTAAATACTTGCTGAAACCTATTATTTTTACCTTTGTATTTTTAATTGGAAATCCTATCTGTCCATATCTTTAATGTCCAGCTTTTCTTAAAATCATGAATATTCCTTGCTGACCACTGTCTAAACTATTCCATGCTTCCACCCTTCTATACTATTTTTTCACATCTCTCATATCCATTTTTAGTTTTTCCCATGCCCTCTCACATTCTTCCATTCCACATACACAGATCTTCCCTATCCATTTTTTCCATGCCAATCATCACTCTGTATATTGCTATCAGGTTTCTCTTCTGTTTTCCAGGGTAAGTTGCATTCTTTCAGTCTGTCTTCATAAGTCAAATCTCTTAAGTCAGGCACCATTTCTTTGCAGCCCTCTGTACTTTCTCTAGTTTCTATGTGTTTCTTTTAAGTTCAGCCCACTGTATTGTTGCATATTCAAGCCTCGGTCTTATCATTGCAGTAATTATTTTCTTCATCATTTCTTCATCTAGATATACAACGCCACTCTTATGTGTGTGTGTGTTTCCATATTCTGTCCAAGTCTTCCTGGAGTAGTTCAATGTGTGTGTGTGTTGTTGTTGTTCACATGTCTGTAAAAAGCCTTGGTTGGTCTTTACATTTATCAATTATATCCTTTTCTTGTTTCTTTCTTTTCTTCTTCTAATCAACACATATTCATTTCTTGCTCTTTTGTAACTTTCCCACTGCTTAATCCGTCTTTTCCTTCTCCACCTCTTCCATGCATCCTCTTTTCTTGTTCTAGCCTTTTCACATCTATCGTTAAACCAGTCCTGCTTTCCAACTTCTATGTTGTCTTATTGGTACAAATTTTTTCTCACCTTCTTTGTATATTTTATAAATTCCTTCCACTTTTCATTTGCTCCTTAGCACTCTTGAATTTCATCCAATTTGTCTCTTGAAAGAATTTCTTTAGGTTTCCAAAATCTGTCTTGGCATAATTCCATCTTCCCACTTTATATTCTTCATTTCTTCTAGATTTCTCTTCGTCTATCACCTTGAACTCCAAAACTGCATGATCACTCTTTGCTAAAGGGCACTCCACCCTCATCTCCTCAATGACCATTGGCTCTGTACTAAAGACCAAGTCCAGTCTTGACGATGCTCCTCTCCTCCAAACCTAGTATCTTCTTTGACCCATGAGTTAACACATTTTCCATTGCCAGTGTCAATAGTGTATTTCCCCATGTTGTCTCTAATCTTTACAATTAAAATCTCCCATCATTATAGTTCGTTCACAGCCACCCAACATTTCTTCCAGACATGTTCCTGTATCATTATCATTTCTTACTGACCATATGTAGTGCCTCTTTTTCCTTCATTAGTTTCTGCTCTGATCTTTAGCACTTCTGCCTTTCCCATACCTTTTTCACTTGATCCACCTTTATATCTTTTTAACCAGCAACATCATTTATGAGTCTCTCCATAACTTTTCATTCTACATCCTTTTGTGACATTTTTTCCTTTTTTTTTTTTTTTAAGAAGCACTTATCAAGTGAATTCAGCACACTTTTGAATTTTCAGCAGGTGATAGTCACTTTCTTCTCACATCATAAAGTAAGATTTCCTCAGTTGCAATACAGTATTTGTATCTCATCATAATTAAGCAATATCTTTATTGATGATGTAAAACCACAGTTTGAGGTAATATTGCATAGAGATTTCACAATAAAGATACAGCGACATAGACTACTTTTTCCAATAAGAGTAACTTAATATGTACATCCCACTTCACGTGTCATGGGCAAATACAACATACAGTATACTTCTTTACTCAGAGCAAGTAGGAAGAGCAATAAATATTTCAAGATTCTGACGATGATTAAAGTAGTATGAAGCTTGTTACCAACTATTAGTGATCAGTAAACATCTCATTTTATCATTGTGGAATGACCAAAGAACAATTGAAATATAAAAGGCAGTGAGGGTGGTGAAATGATTAAAGTGAGCTTAAAAACAAAGGATGTATATTGTCATATTGATGGGCAAAATAAAGATTAAATATACACTTGTTTGTTAAGTGAAAAAGTAAAGAATTAAAGTGGAAGTGAATGAATGTGAGTGATAGAACAACATACAACATGAAAAGAAATGGATTAGTTTTATGGTGAAGTGTGTTTTGTGTGTGTGTGTGTGTGTATTTACCTATTTGTATTTACCTATTTGTGTATTACACCCAGCTAACTCTCTGTGTCCTGTTTCCTTGTCCATTCCTGTCATATCTCTCTTTCATCTGATTGACACACACCACGTCAACGACATGACTGCTCAGTTTATTCCACTTATCAATGCTACGATCAAACTGTATTTTCTCACGTCATTTAGACAGATGTCCTTTATTAGCTTTTTTCCATGTCCTCGGAGATGATTTCTTGTGGTCACCTTTATCAACTCTCTATCCAGTATGTCAATCTTGTTCACCAATTTATACATATTTATCATGTCTCCTCTTGTTCTTCTCTCTTCTAATGTGGTCAGCCCCAGCTTCCTCAGTCTTTCTTCATAGTCTAACTCCCTGAGTCCTGGTACCATCCTTGTTGCCAGCCTTTGCACCCTTTCTACCTTCTTCACATTTTTCTTCATATCTGACCAGACACATGCTGCATATTCTAGCTCTTATTAAGGTACATAATATCTTCATCATTCCTTCATCTAGGTAGTGGAATGCAAGGCCAATATTTTGAAGCATGTTGTATGTTTTCCAAAAAATCTTGTTAATGTGTTTCTCCTGACAAAGTGTTTTGCACTTACTCCTAAGTCTTTCTCCTCATTGGTCTCTTTAATTTTCTCATCACCCAGCCTGTAATCCCAGTTTGGTCTGTATCTACTTCTTCCCATTTTCATAACATTCTTGTCTATATTAAATTCCATCTGCCACTCTTTACTCCACTCATATATTTTATCAAGATCTTCCTGTAATTTGTTACAATCTTCCACATTCTTTACTCTCCTCATAATTTTAGTATCGTCTGCAAACATGTTCATATAACTGTCAATTCCTACTGGCATATCATTAACATAAATCAAAAACATGATGGGACCCAGCACTGACCCTTGTGGAACTCCACTGGTTACCTTCTTCCACTCGGACTTCCTTCCTCTCACCACTGTTCTCATTTCTCTTCCCATTAAGTAATTTTCCATCCATTTTGCTAGTTTATCATTTACTCCTCTAGTCATCTTTAGTTTCCACATCAGTCTATTGTGTGGTACTTTATCAAAGGCCTTTCTCAAGTCCAGGTAGATAGCATCCACCCATCCCTCTCTATGTTGTAGTGTGTGTGTGTGTGTGTGTGTGTGTGTGTGTGTGTGTGTGTGTGTGTGTGTGTGTGTGTGTGTGTGTGTATTTACCTAATTGTATTTACCTAATTGTAACATACGGGAAAAGAGCTATGCTCGTGTTGTCCCGTCTCCATATCTATTAATGTCCAGCTTTTTCTTAAAATCATGAATATTCCTTGCGTTGACCACTTCCACGTCTAAACTATTCCATGCTTCCACCCTTCTATGAGGGAAGCTATATTTTTTCACATCTCTCCTATAAGTGGCCATTTTAGTTTTTCCCATGCCCTCTCGACATTCTTTCATTCCACATACACAGATCTTCCCTATCCATTTTTTCCATGCCAATCATCACTCTGTATATTGCTATCAGGTCTCCCCTTTCTCTTCTGTTTTCCAGGGTCGGAAGTTGCATTCTTTTCAGTCTGTCTTCATAAGTCAAATCTCTTAAGTCAGGCACCATTTTTGTTGCAGCCCTCTGTACTTTCTCTAGTTTCCTTATGTGTTTCTTTAAGTTCGAGCCCACTGTATTGTTGCATATTCAAGCCTCGGTCTTATCATTGCAGTAATTATTTTCTTCATCATTTCTTCATCTAAATATACGAACGCCACTCTTATGTTCCTCAATAAGTTCAATACTTCTCCAATTATTTTGTTTATATGTCTCTCTGGCGATAGGTCATTGGTAATTGTCACCCCAAGGTCTTTTTCTTCATGACTGGTTTTATGTCTTCATTTCCTATCTTGTACATACTCCTGATTCTTCTTTCACTCTTGCCAAACTCTATTTTCTTGCATTTTGTCGTGTTGAACTCCATTTGCCATGTACAGCTCCATTTCCATATTCTGTCCAAGTCTTCCTGGAGTAGTTCGCAATCTTTGTCACATCTCACTTTTCTTAACAATTTTGCATCGTCTGCAAATAGGCTCACATAACTGGACACCCCATCCACCATGTCATTTATGTAGACCGCGAACATTACTGGTGCCAACACTGATCCCTGTGGAACTCCACTCTCCACCAAGCCCCATTCTGATGGTCTGTCCTTAATTATTGTTCTCATTTCTCTTCCTACCAAAAGTCTTCCATCCATTTTAGTAAACTGCCATGCACTCCTCCTACCATTTCAAGTTTCCAGATCAGTCTCCGGTGTGGTACCTTATCAAAGGCCTTTTTTAAATCCAGATATATTCCATCAGCCCAACCATCTCTTTCCTGTATTACATCTATCACCCTCGAATAGTAACATATCAGGTTTGTCGTGCATGAACGCCCTTTTCTAAAACCAAATTGACACTCACAAAGTATGTCATTTTTCTCCAAGAAGTCTGTCCATCTATTCTTCACCACCCTCTCACACATCTTAGCTACCACACTTGTAAGTGACACTGGTCTATAGTTCAATGGGTCTCTCTTGTTACCTGATTTATAGATTGGGACAATGTTAGCTCTTTTCCAGTCTTGGGGCACTACACCTTCCCTTAATGAGGCATCAATTACTTCACAAACTTTTTCTGCCAGTTGCTCCTGCATTCTCTTAAAATCCATCCTGATACCCCATCAGGTCCCACAGCTTTTCTCACTTCTAAACTCCCCATCATATTCTTGATCTCCTCCACAGTTACTTGAAACTCCTTCATAATCCCTTTCTGTTCCATTACCAGTGGTTTGTCAAAAGCAGTCTCCTTTGTGAATACCTTCCGAAAGCATCCATTCATAGCCTCTGCCATTTCCTGGGATCTTCACTGCATACTCCATTTACTTCTAAACTTTCAATACTTTCTCTATTTTTGATGTTGTTGTTCACATGTCTGTAAAAAGCCTTGGTTGGTCTTTACATTTATCAATTATATCCTTTTCTTGTTTCTTTCTTTCTTCTCTTCTAATCAACACATATTCATTTCTTGCTCTTTTGTAACTTTCCCACTGCTTAATCCGTCTTTTCCTTCTCCACCTCTTCCATGCATCCTCTTTTCTTGTTCTAGCCTTTTCACATCTATCGTTAAACCAGTCCTGCTTTCCAACTTCTCTATGTTGTCTTATTGGTACAAATTTTTCTCACCTTCTTTGTATATTTTTATAAATTCCTTCCACTTTTCATTTGCTCCTTAGCACTCTTGAATTTCATCCAATTTGTCTCTTGAAAGAATTTCTTTAGGTTTCCAAAATCTGTCTTGGCATAATTCCATCTTCCCACTTTATATTCTTCATTTCTTCTAGATTTCTCTTCATCTATCACCTTGAACTCCAAAACTGCATGATCACTCTTTGCTAAAGGGCACTCCACCCTCATCTCCTCAATGACCATTGGCTCTGTACTAAAGACCAAGTCCAGTCTTGACGATGCTCCCTCTCCTCCAAACCTAGTATCTTCTTTGACCCACTGAGTTAACACATTTTCCATTGCCAGTGTCAATAGTGTATTTCCCATGTTGTCTCTGATCCTTCCATTGACCAGTCCTCCCAACACACCTCTTTACAATTAAAATCTCCCATCATTATAGTTCGTTCACAGCCACCCAACATTTCTTCCAGACATGTTCCTGTATCACTTATCATTTCTTCATATTCCTGTACTGACCATGCATTTGTCTTAGGTGGTACGTACACCACTATGTAGTGCCTCTTTTTCCTTCATTAGTTTCTGCTCTGATCTTTAGCACTTCTGCCTTTCCCATACCTTCTTTCACTTGATCCACCTTTATATCTTTTTAACCAGCAACATCACTCCTCCTCCCATCTTACCTACTCTATTTCTTTTCCAAACATTATATTTCCTTCTCCAACCATCATCAGGTCTTCTCCTCTCTCAGTTTTGTTTCAGTAAGACCCACAATATCTGGGTTCTTGTCCCTCAAGTAATCGTTGAGTTCTAAAATCCCGATATCACTCCATTTATGTTGGAATACATTACATTCCGCTCATACGTAAGTTTCTTTAGTCCTTTCTTGCTGTACTTTTCTGGGTTATGAACCACTTCCTCAGTCTCATATCCAAGATTCTCCAGAAAACTCTTTCTTCTCCTCTTCTGTCCTCTCTTCATTTTTTTCAAAGCCTCCTTTCTCAACTCATTTAACATTTCTCTTTCCTTTTCACCGAGATCTCTTCTCAACCAAATCTTCCTTGTTGTTTCCTGCTGGGCTAGCCTCCATGACTTCTCCACCAATTCATCTACATCCTTTTGTGACTTAAGTTTGATTCTTATTGGCCTCATACCTTCTCTTGTGAACTTTCCAATTCTATGGAAGTCCTCTATTTCTTGTACTAGGTCTTTTCCTCCTCCTGCACCACATTAATGATATTATTTATCACCTTTTTATGTTTTTCTCTCTCCATTTTACTCGGTGTCTTATCCTCCTCCACACCAAATATCACCACACATCTCTTTTGTCTACAGTTTCCTCACCAATGTCTCATTTGATTTAATAACCTTCACCACTTTCTCAGCAATCTTCTCTTCTATGATCTGTTGATCTATAATTTCAGCAAGGCCCAAAGTTTTCTCCCCAGACTCTTTGATTTCCTTTTCCAGACTTGCAACTTTGTAATTTACCTCCTTTCTTTCCACTTCCTGACTTTTTTCCATTCAGCCTGCTTCTCCATCACTTTTCCTAGAGATTCTCCACATTTTTCGCAATTCACTTTAATTAGCTTAACTTCCTCTTTCAGTGCTTCATTTTCCTTCTTCATATCGGCACACTCTTTCATTACATTGTCATAACTCGTTTCCAGGCCCCCATACTTTTCAAACAGTTTTTCAATTTTACCTTCCAACTCCAGAATTTTCTTCACATAAGCGCTCTTCTCCATTATTCCTTGAAATCCTGTGAAGTCTGATTCATCTTTCGAGTTCACGGCCGCCATGTTGCGCAGATGTAAACAAACCAGCTGATGGCTCAAACGCAGGCTACAGTTTATATTTACCTTCCCTGGACATTATTTTGCTAATCAACAGTTAACATGACTATATGGAGACGGGACAAACATTACCAGCTCCTTTCCCACCTTGGTTACTCTTAGGCAATGGTAACTGTAGAATTAGAGATGATTGCTCTGGAGCTCAGCGACCACATCCGCCATCGACAATGTCCCGTGTGTGTGTGTGTGTTGTGTGTATGTATTTACCTAGTTGTATTTACCTAGTTGTATTGTACAGGGTTCAAAGTGGGGCTCATAGTGTCCTATCTCCATATGTCCATTTATCTAGTTTTTCTTTAAAGTTATGCACACTATGTGCTGTGACAATTCCATTATCCAGAGCATTTCATTTTTCCACTGTTCTGTGTAGAAAACTGTATTTTCCACACTGCCTCATCCTGATCTTTTCATGTCCTCTTGTCCTTCCATCTTCTTCCATCAACAGTACCAGGTCTTCTTTGTCTATCTTTTCAATATCATTTACTATCTTATACATTATTATTGGGTCCCCGTTCTCTTCTATCTTGTAAGGTTGGCAGTCTCATTTCCTTCAGTTGTTCTTCATATGTGAGGTCCTTTAATTCCGGCACCATCTTTGTAGCAATCTTCTATATCCTTTCCAATTTTCTTATTTCCTTTTTAGAGCTCGGAGACCATACCACTGCTGCATATTCCAGCCTTGGGCTTATCATGCTTGTAATGATTTTTTTTCATCATATCTTTATCCATGTAATGAAATGCCACTCTTATATTAGTCAACATCTTATATGATAGTCCAAATATCTTGCTTATGTGTTTATCAGGATTCAGATTTTCTTGTATGATCACTCCAAGACCTTTTTCCTCTTTAGTCTTCGTTATTTGCTCCTCTCCCATCAAATAGTTCCATACTGGTCTCCTCTTACTCTTTCCTAGTTCCATTATGTGGCATTTCTTGGCGTTAAACTCCAATTTCCACTTCTTGCTCCATTCTTAGATCTTGTTCAAATCTTCCTGTAACAGCAGAAAGTCCTTTCTGGTTTTGATAACTCTTAGCAACTTTGCAACATCAGCAAATAAATTTATATACATTCAACCCTCAGCTATCGCGCCCAATTGGGGCCGAAATAGCCGAGCCATAGCCAAAAACGTGATAGCCGAATTGAACAACTCAGAGACTGTGTTTCATCTTGGCAGGAAGGCGGTTTTGGCCAATGAGCGCTCAGATATCCCATGACGTCATGGCTAGGCGTGCGATAGCAGGCATCTGAGGTCGCGATAATGAAATTTTAGCAGCTTTCCATGGGTGCGTGATAGCAATAAAATGCGATAGCTAAAGTCGCGATAGCCGATGGTTGACTGTAGCTGTTTATCCCAATGTGAATGCCGTTTATCTCTGATCACAGTTCTCGTTTCCCTATCCTTCAGATAATCTCTTGTCCATTTGAGCAAGGTTCCACGCAGTCCTCCTATGTTCTCTAGTTTCCAAAGAAGTCTTTCATTAGGGACTTTATCAAAAGCCTTTTTAATGTCCAGGTATACTGTGTGTACCCATCCATCTCTGTTTTCAAGTCCTGCAATAACTCTGGAGTAGAAGCTTAACAAGTTTGATACACATGACTACCCTGTCCTGAACCCAAATTGCCTGTTCGATATGACGTGGTCCTCATCTAGAAATTTAACCCATTTTTCTTTGATAATTACTTCACATAACTTCCTTATGACACTTGTAAGTGACACTGGTCTGTAGTTTATTGGTTCAGTTGCCTTTCCTGCTTTAAATATTGGTATTACATTGGCTCTCTTCCACTCCACTGGAACTTTCCCTTCATTTATTGAACTTTTTAAATATTTCCCAAATTGGATCCAGTAATTGCTCTTTACATTCTTTTAACACCCAGCCTGATACACCATCTGGCCCCATTGCTTTTCTGACTTCCAACTTATCCAGTAATCTTCCAATATCCTCTTTGTGCACTGCAATCTCCCAACTTATCCAGTAATCTTCCAATATCCTCTTTGTGCACTGCAATCTCCTGTAATCCTTGGCAATCCAATGTTCTATTAGGTTCTGTCAAATCACCTTCTTCAGTGAATACCGTTTTGAAACTCATTCATTATTTCACACATTTCCTTCTCTGTTTGGTATGTCTTCCCTTCTTTAATTATTTTCTCAATTGTTTTCTTATTCTTTGTTTCGCCATTTATGAACTTGTAGAAAAGTTTGGGTTCATCCTTGCTTTTATCCACTACATCTTTCTCAAACTTTCTTTCTTCCTCTCTCCGTACTCTAATATATTCATTTCTAGTATCTTTGTACTGCCGACTATTATAATCATTTCCCTGCTTTAAGAGTTTCTTCCATGCTTTATCTTTTGCCTTTTTTGCTTGTATGCATCTTGCATTGCATCAAGCATGGATTTTTTTTGGAACTCTATAAACAAGAACAAACTTTTTTACTCCTTCATTGTATTTCTGTAAGAATATGTCATATTTCTCTTGTACAGTCTTCCTGCACATAATATTACTCCACTCAATATCAGCAAAATATCTCATTAATTTTTCAAAATCTGCTCTTGCATAATTTAATCTCTCTCCTTTATAGTCCTCTCTGTAACTTATCTCATTTTCCTCCTGCATTTGCATTTCTAATGTCACGTGATCAGTTTTCCCCATTGTATGATTGGAGGGGGCTCAGGTTTCTTTGTGAAAACTAGGTCAAGCAACAATGGTTCTTCTTCCCCTCTGTACCTTGTTGACTCCTCCACCCACTGGTCCATTGTATTAACCATAGTCAATTTATTTGGATTTTTCTTTTCTCTCATCCCATAAATCATGAAGCTTTTTTTCTTGTCCACTGCATCCCGCACTAAATCTTCTTTTTCCTTGATAACCTCTATTACAGCGACTTTTGTGTTCTCCTGAATTTGTCTCCTTACCACTTCTGAAAATTTGACTTTTTCCTCTTCTTTCTCCTGTTTCCATACATTTTTTAGTTCTTTCAACTTGTTATCACATAGACCACCTTCTGCCCTGTCTGTAATCCTGTCCTGCACTTTAGCCTGCAAGTTCTTTAAAGAGCTTTCATAATTTTGGCATGTGGTTTTTAGAACGTCATTTTGCTTCCTTATTTCCAGAATCTCCTCTTTCAATTCCTGGTTTATTGCACTTACTTTCTCACATTCAGTTACTCTTAATTTCAGGGCTGTGTTTTCTGTTAGCAGTCGGTCTTGTTTATCCATGAGACTGGACATCACCTCCTTCATGTATCTTAATTCTCTTCCTACATTAACAAGCCTTCTCATGTTACCTCGTTCATCCCGGAAACCCAAGAAATCCTTTTCCATAGTATCATCAGACAGTTTCCTCAAACCAATAGGGGTTTCTACAAAGCGTTGATTTTCACTAGGCGTATGTTTTGATTCTGCCATGGCCTGGCAGTGCTACCTGGTTCCATCTCTCTCTCATTATTCATTTCTTATATGTGATCTAACACTTATTTAATTTGGAGATAAGAGAACCTATGGTCCCCTCACCCCTGTACATACGTCCAACTCCTTTTGTAATCTCTGCAAGCTGCTTAGATGCGTGCGTCCTACTTGACAGCTGTGTGGCGTGTGTGTGTTTGTGTGTGTGTGTGCAGTATGAATAGCAAAATTATGTAAACATTTTTTATATGACTGTTGAATAGTTTTACATTTCTTCTCCAGTGAGAATCAGTTCAACTTCAGTCTTCAGCTTCTGGAGAGTGAATTGAACCTGGGGGGACAGCATCGTGTGATGGAAAATGGCACTACCTCGGGAGATATTCATGCACAGATTCTGTTGCCTTCTGGTGAATCCATCTCCTCAAACATAAGCCTTAGCTATGTCAAGATAGAAAATGAGGATGTCATATTGGTAAGCATATGGCAGATGTTTTATTCTTGGTGTTCTGTGAAGTTGGCTGAAATAAGTTGAGAAATGTAAAAAGTGGATGATGAAAGTAATAAGTGTGCAGAGCTTATCTGGTATAACATTTAAAAGATGGAATGAAATTTAAGGGATTAAGGTGATATAATAGTTTTAGAAAGAATGGCTAAAAGGTCGCTTGACTAAGAGAACACTATATAATATGAGTATAATATATGTGAAGGCTACAAGACAGTAACATCCTTTGTAAAAAGTAGTCAGATTGCAGGAGCACTTAAAAATGGGAAAATGAGAAAATTTGAGGATTCAGGTACAGGAATAGTTGCAGATGTTGTGCAGTGAGTGAGATCTAAGGAATAGACAATCGATGTACATAAATTTGAAGTTCACTTTATGAATACAGTGGAGACTCAATACTCTAACGTCTAAATAATCAAATTTTTCAATAGTCGAACACAAAAATTCGATTTAATACTCGAAAAAATACCTATTAGTCGAACGTCCATCCACATGGCTGTAAACAAAGGATCTCTATCTTCTTGCTGCCCCACATGTCCCACCAGCTGGCCACTGCAGCCAGTTGATCCTCTGTGGTCGTAAGAATAACATTGTCCTGTGCTTTCTCTGGAATTTTTTTCCATTTAGAAGCTTACAATGGCACCGAAGAGGCTTGTTAGTGGTGAGAATAAGCCTACAAGAGAGAATGTAGTGACAACTATTGAAAGGAAAAAGGAGATTATTGATAAATACGAGAAAGGAGGAAGAATAACTGATCTTCCAGCTGAGTACTGTATGGTTAAATCTACAGTAGCCACAATATTGAAGAAGTAAGCTCATTAAAAGAGCTGATGTGGCAATTGGTGTGAACAGGCAATTTAAGTGATCTGCAGCAATGGAAGAAATGAAGAAATTTCTGATTGTGTGGATAAATGAAAAGCAGATGGCTAGTGATTCTTTGTCAGAGGGCCTAATTTGTGCGAAGGCTAGGCTGCTGCATTGTGATCTTATTTCTGATACTACATCTGACTCCAATGATGATTTTAAAGCAAGTAAGGGGTGGTTTGGGAATTTCCAGAAAAGAACTGGAATTCATTCTGTTGTGAGGCACGACGAGGCCGCAAGTGCTGACAGAGTTGCTGCTGAGAAATTTGTGCCTGAATTTAAGAAATTTGTGGATAAGGAGTGCTTAAACCCACAACAGATCTTTAATTGTGATGAAACTGGCCTGTTTAAAAAAAAAAACTACCAAACAGGACCTATATAACAAAGGAAGAAAAGTGTTTGCCAGGACACAAGCCCATCAAAGACAGGCAAACCCTGCTTCGGTGCATCAGTGCTAGCGACGACTTTAAAATTAAACTGCTACTTTTTTATAAACTTGGGTTTGGCAATGGCTGGAATGAATTACCTGATTTATAGGTATTAATAGTCCAACTTTTTAAGGGGAGCGTCCGATTTAGATCAGTATTAGATCGGTGCTTCTTATCTCTAGTAAATATGCATGAAACACTCTGATTTTTATGTTGTGAAGTATTGGGAACATGTACATCAATATTAGACATCCCCATTCTAGTCCCCAACCCCACCGTGCAATTACAATTTCAACTAAAACTTACAAGTGTTATTCTGGCGTTATTATTTGCTCCATAACCTTCATTTTCCTGTGGTAAACACACATTATAATGTGAAAGGTTTCCACGACATTAGATTTTTCATTTCATCTTTTGTTTTTGTTTTATGATTTTTTTTTCAAAATAGTTTTTTTTAACTTTTGACCAAAAAATTGTTAATACAAAATTACAGGTCATAAATATAAAAAAAATAGTGACGTGAATTGAAAGAAGTATTATTCTCCTTTTTAGTTTTTGTTTCATTGAAATCAAGCTAAATAGATTTTAGAAGGGGGAATAACTTATGTTTTGAGATACGGGCCGATAAAGTTTATTGATCGATCTCGATCCCGTTATAACACACTAGGAAGTTTGTTCAGGTTTACTCTAAGTTTTTTTTTTATTGTCTACAATTTCATAATACAATTAGATGTATATGAGGCTCCTAGTCCCCTCCTGTCAATGATATATTGGTCCTGAAGAGGCTTTTCTTCTGACCTCCAGCTCTCACTTTTTCTGGTTGTGATGTGTTCTTGAAGTTGCATGTTGTGCAGTGCATAGTTATGGTGTTCTCATATATATCAGGCTCAAAACTGTAGTCAAATGCAGGATCTGGGCATGAATAATGAGAAGAAAGAAGATTTTCAGCCTCCTTTTTGTCAGCATGACAAGCTCGTTGTCACTTTCCACATTTTTACTTCCTTTCTCAATATTTTGTTGAAGAACTTCTCTAATTGTGAGTAATGAGGCCTTTTCTTCTTCATTTCCTTGTCTTTGATCTGAGTGAGATGTGGTGGGCTGTGGTGTGTGGTGGTGGTGGTGGTGGTGGGTGACGCGAGGATGTGTACTGGAGCATTTGAAGTGTCAGGTTCAACACACTCTTTTTATTCTTTGCACTTCCATACTCATATTCCAGGCATCCTTCCTCTGCTTATTCCTCTTAGACACCCGTCCCATGGTTAGCAGTAGGTGAAAAGCAGGATGCAGTAAATAAATTACGTGCTGTTTAGCAGAGTGAAGGGCAGATAGCGAAAGACGCAGCAACAACCTCTCTCTCTAATAGCTTTCCCCCTACTGAGTCTCGCTGGTACCTTGATTGATGCCACCCATAGACTTTCAGTGTTGCCGTATCATGTCTACGAAAAAAAGTTCAAGATTTTTGCCTTTATTTTGTAGTTTTTGAGAAAAAAAAACTGATTCTGCTGAATGTAAACAAATGCATGTGGTTGAGTATGGGACCTTTAAATGGCATTTAAATGGAAACCAGTGCCCATTTCACCATAAAACTTTGTGAAATAATAGCTAACGTGTATACCTACTACATATTTTTTTTTCAACAAAAAACATTATTTTTCATATTTTTTCGGTCTCTAAATCGGACGCCTCCTTAATACTCGAACTGCCATTTGAAACGAATTAAGTTAGAGTATTGAGTCTACACTGTATTTTATTTTGCAGGAAACACATTTCCTTTAATCTTTTATGTAGTAAGAAATTTCATTGCAATCTAAAAGATGAAAAAGGAAGAGGAGTGAAATGAAAAAGAAGTGGAGTAAAAGAAGGAAGAAATAGAAGACCTTATGACAAAAATTATATGTCTTTCTAGTTGACTGATATTTTTAGGTATCTGCAAGCCATGAGGAAAATACAGTTGAATGCCAGTTGCGGGTGAGTCATGGTGGTCTGCTTGCTGAAGAGAAAGCTGGTGTCAACTTTACTCTCATTACACCACATCCTGACTTCCAAAAACTTGGAATCGTTTTCTATAAATCTGGGAGTGCTCATAACCGTTATTCAGCACAGATGGAGTTTGACAAATTTAAGGTAATAATATGATACTTTTCTTTCCTATTTATTTAGAAGCTTGTTACTAGAATATATGTCTGATTTATTCTTTGATTAGATGTATCTATATCACTCTTACAATGACTACTTTTATACTTGGAACATTACAGTTACATTGCTTTGCTACTTGGAACATGATGCTGAAATTAAAATAGATGTTGGTCTTCCAAGTTTTAAACTACACATACTTCTATATTGAGCAGCAGAATGCACTTAGAGGCTGACAGTGATTTATGATAAGGACTGTGACATTGGATTTGCAATTTTTGGTAGTAGTTTATCCCAGCTAATCAGGCTAAAACAAACATCATGTCTTGAATGTGTGCCTAATAATGTCATGTACTAGTGCTAAGTGTTCATATCAAATTTGACTTTTAACAAAATAGACAATTTCTTTATGAATATGAATTGATTTTTCAGATTCTAGGAGATGTCCATCTAGGTTATCCATCCAACATGTTGGTCAAGCTGGAATACCAAGGTGGGGAGGAATGTTCATCTCTCCTCCATCTTGAGCATACCCAAAGTGAACACCAGTACTTGAGCATAGTCAATGTAACTCTTACTCAGGCCAGCAAGCCTTGGGAGTTGGTCTTGAACACTTCTCTTGATCACTCCAGTTACCAACACTTTTTGGATACCAGAATAAATATCCAGGCTCCTGTGATGTCCAGTCCCTTCAACTTCCAGGGTATGTACAATGTGACAGAAAACCAGGTGCAACTTGAGCTTGAGATTGGCCTGGAGAGGAATATATCTATTTTGTACCATGGGAAAAAAGAACTGTCATGGAAGAGACACCTTCTCAGTGGCCTTTGGAAGGTTGAGGCCACATGGATAGAACCAATGTCTGTCAATATGACTTATGATCACACTTTGGATGGCATTAATATCAATGTAGTCTTTGAGTCAGAGGAAGATTACATAGACTCATGGAGTGCTGAGTTCAGCAGTGAATATTCTTCAGCTGAAAACATCAAGGCTAATTTCTTCCTCACTCATGATGACCTCCAAATTACGATGCAAGCAGTACATAACCAGTTTGAAAGTAACTGGAAACAGGAGCTTGAGGGATCAATCAACACTTTCACAGTGACGTACAACACAAATGTAGAGTGGAATGAGTACTTAGTTCCAACTAAAGCTAAAGGAAGCTTATCTCTCTTTAACTTCTTAGACCACAGCTTAGACCTGTCTCTCTCCCACACTGAGGAATCTTCAATGCACATATCTGAGGTTCATGGTACATTTGATGACTACAGCTTTGACTTGGAGCATAAGCTGGAACCAAAAGAATCTGAGGAGGGATGGCAGGATCACTTGCATGTTACTTTGAGAGATGTTGGTGAATCTACTGGTGGCATTAGCCTCACAGCAAACACTCATGGGAATTGGTCATCTGTAAATTCCTCCCTCAAGTTTGAATCTCCTTGGTCTGATGTCTTCAGTGCTGATTTTATGATACAAAATATGGACTCATTGTCAAGTGTTACGTTGAATTCTTTTTATGGTGGTGAATCTCTCTTGTCAACCGACATTGTGTATTACTGCTGGGAATCTTGGATGAAGTCAGATTTAAAAGTCATAGCAATGTCGTCATTCTTTGACGATTTTGAATTGAAATTGCAATATAACTTTGATTCTGTAAATCTTGTATTTGGAGAAGTGACATATGGCCCAGATGTGCATGTGCAGCTTGGAAGTTATCTGAAAGTTAAGGAGACATGGTTTGAGAAAGAATTTCAGGCATATTCCTTTAATGCAACGGCAAGAATTACTAAATTTGATATTAATTTCAAAAGTATGGGAGCTGTTGATTCACACTTCAATGGAACATTGAAACTGCAGTGGAATGAAAATCATCTCTCTATAAATTCCTCTATTTTGAATGGCAATGTTTTTGAAGCTGAAATGAAAAGCTCTAAGATGAACTATCAGTCAGAGCTAAAATATGAGCTTGGAGATAAAGTATTGCTCACTCTCAACTTTACTCTTCAGAAAGAAATGGAAAATATAATAATTTTCCAAACTATAGTTGACTCTGTGTACCCAAAGTTCCATGCTGTGTCCACACTGGAAATCTTAACAGACCCAACTAATAAAGTTCATGGTAAAATACTTGTAACCGCTGATGTTACCAATATTGACAAATATTCCCTTCAGGGAAAACTGGAAATGAAATCAAATCTGCTTGCTGCCAAGGAGTATGGAGGCTTGTTAAATCTTGATCTAAATTTTGATAATGAACTTAACTGGAAAGGTTTAGTTGAGGTTGCAGGCACTGGAGGAGATTGGGACATTAAGAGTGGTGTGAACGCTTCCCTTGTAGTAAATGAAGATTTGTCTCACTTTGAATCAGGAGCAAGGCTTCATCTGATGTATGGCAATGAGATATATAATTTGAAAGATGTGAGAGTTTCTCTGGCTGCAGACAACAATAATGTATATGAGCTGAGAATGACGCTTCAGCCACACCACACACTTACCCCAAGATCACTGGCTATCATTTACAATCACCGTTATGGAGCACTTAAAGGTTTTCTCAAGCTTGGAGATTCTAGAAATTATGAACTTTCCTCACGACTTTCAAGCAGGACATTTACTGTGGATGCTCACCAACTGAATGAAGATAATTCCAAGTGGCAGATAGTTGAAGGAAATATCAATTGGATATTAAAGAGGACAAAACAGCTTGTCACTGTAAATATGAAATCTGACATTTCCTCCATCTCCAAAATTACTGGCAAAATTGTAGTTCAGAAGAAACGAGGCTTGGCTGTCACTGCAACACTGAAAGTCAATGATGATCAGTTTCATGGTAACTTCCGGCTTAGTACTTTGGGATCTGGAAGATTCCGAGTCGATATAAAAGTTGATAATAGTATAATTAAAGTATTTGAATCTGAAATAGCTGTAGAAATTAGCTATACACAAAGTAGTTTGAACTTCAATGTGAAGATTAGCTTAAATGAAAAGCCACGCTGGGTTGAATTAAATTTCAAGTTGAACATCAAAGGATTATATTTGAAGTTGAGAACACCTCTTTCATTCTTGGAGACTTTAAATATAACTGTTAGAAGTCCATCTGAAATGTCTGGATGTGAAATTATCATTGAAACTCCTCAGTTTTGTTTGAATTGGGCTTCTAAATACGATGGTGTGCTCGACCTGTCCCTTAGCATGAGCCTGGACTTACACTGTGATAAGGATTTATTCTTTGACTTCAATTTTCAATCTAAATTTTCAAAAAATCCGATTGGGATTTTTTGTAAACTAAATGCTGTTGAGTATGGATCTCTTTTTAATTTCAATACAACTGGTGATTTGACATCAAAAGGAATTGACCTTCAGCTTGAAGCAGAGGTGTACCCTAATTATAACATTGGTTTGTCATTGGCATCTCAAGTGGATGAAGAAAGCTTTCTGAGACTGCGTGTATATGATCTTCCCTCCAATGGGACGTACTTTATATTCAAGACCTTTGTGTCTCCATCTAAAGCAGAGCTACAGTTTGAGCTCCCTGAAGAAAAATCTTTCATTATCAAAGCTGATTATGACTTCCAGAATCAACCTAAGAAACTCATCAGCAGTATTACCAATTCTATATTTGATTATGAACTTAAAGCTGAGATAGATGGGAAGGCCTCTTTGGAGACTGAAGGAGGAAACATTGACCTGAGTCTTACTTCAAATACACCACTTACTCATTTGAACATATCAGGATCATACAGTTTCTTGGAAGAATTGAAAGACTTGAGCTTCAAGATTTTGACACCCATTGGTGATGCAAATGGAGAAATACAAGTACTGCAAGATGAGGGTTTCTTGTCTATCAAAGCTGACATGACTTCCAGTCTTCATACTTTCCACAAATACCATTTCAAAGTGACCCACTTAACTGAGAATGCTGGAGAAAAGCTGACTGCCACCATAACACAAGATGATATTGAGTACCACATAAATAGTTTCAGAAAAGTCACTGATGAAGGTTCTAAGGGAAATTTGAATGTTACCTTACCATTTAAAGGGTACGAACACTTCAGCTTGAGCTACAATGATTCTAAAGATGGAACATATCAAGGAAAGTTAAGTTTGAAATCTGAAAATGGAGTGTATGTGGTAGAGGCAAACCGTGATCCTAACGATTTTCTACATCATTTGCTTTTCAATTGGACAAGTTCTGAAAATGAGTACATGGGTGCCATCAAATATAGGGCACCTCCTAGTGGTCATCAGATTGAAACTATTTTGAATATCCCCGAGATAGAGGGAGACCCTCTGTGTTTTGTATTGAAATTTGACAAAGATGGATCAGCTTCTGCCATGTTTTACAGTCCATATGGCCTGGTTGGAGCTGAAGGCTCTCTCATTTATTTAGGAAATACTATCGTTTCCTCAGTAATTGTTCACCTGTCACTGTTTGACCTTCCTGAGATTAACTTCGATATGACTATACCTCTGCAAGTGTCTGAGCGAGGTGAGATGAAGATGGTGTGGATCCTTCCCCAGTGGAGGGCAGAGATGTGGCTTGTTACTGGTGAGCAACTTAGGACAGGAGATACTGGCCTTCTGATAGAATTAGATGGTGAGACTACAATCTACAGCCTGTCTTATGATATTAAGGATGCTCTTAAACTAAAAGGACAATTTGATGACTTGAATCTAGAGACAACGTGGACTTTAAAAGGAGCACAAATTTTAATCTCAGCGGGACACTTTGAAGTGAAATCCAACTTTCCTGGTTATGAAGCCATTGATGGTTCCTGGGAGGTGGGTTATAAAAACTGGCAGTATTATGGTCAAGCAGCTCTGGATGTGAAGCATCGGAAGGTGTTCTCTATCAGTACCACCCTCGATACCTTAAGTGAGGGTGCATCTTATCAGTGGCAGAATGTTAGGCTCAACTTGCTGATTGAATCACCTTTCACCTCACCTCACCATCTGCATGCTGAGTATCAGCTGCTCAACCCAAAAGTATTACTCTACTACCAGCATGGCCTTGACACATTTAAGATACAGCTGAATTCTGATATTAGGAGGAATGCAGCTACATTGGCAGTAACTGGCAATATTCCAGTACAAGGTATTTCAACCTTTGATATAAGCGTTGCATACAACTTTTTGGATTCTTACATTGCAAATGTTGTCATAAAAGTAGAAGACTCAACTTTAGAACACAAATTTGACTTTTCTCCTGACTGGAGGGTAGGCTCAGTGCAGATGATCTTTACTTCACCATTCCTGGAGCCAGGCAGGGCTCAGTTAAGCTGGTCACTTGTTCCAAATTCAGTCATCCTGAAAGGATTCTTTAATTTAGGAGAACACTCTGGAAAGATGAAGATGTCCTTAGAGAATACAAAATCTTCTGCTGATTTTGATTGTCATATAACAACATCTATGAAAGAATTGTCACAATTTCTTGTCAACCTCTCATACAAAGTGCCTGGAATTAACAACTTTGATGTGTCTCTTGCTGCAAGAATGAACAATAATGGTATCTTAATGAAGTCTTCTTTTGACACCAGTGGTGGAAAAATTATGTTTAAATTCAAAGGAACTCTTGAAATTCTTGGGAATAGAGGCTCACTAGAGGTGGATCTGGGACCAAGTGGAGATGGACACTCTGCATCAGCTGTAGGAAAATTCCCTGGGTACGAAAAGTTTTCCATTGACTTGTACTTTGATGTGTATCAGTTGAAACTTAACAGTATGTATGATGCAAGAGAAATTTTGGTGGTTAGTGCCACTTATAGTGAAACAAAGATACAGTTCTTCTGGACAGAATATTGGTCCTTAAACTTAACAAGCCAGCTTTTGTCAACAGGCAGAAAACATGTGTTACGTGTGACATTCAGTGGCTTTGGTATTGATCCAATCGAGATGGAGGCAAGTTATTCCCAGCGACGAAGTCACCTTCTGAAGCTGAGCCTGACTTCTCCCATGATATCAAACTTCATCCTTCAGCTTCAGTACTCAGGCAACACGATCACTGTTCAGGCCACAATTGGTGAGAAGATTTATATCATGTCAGGGAGGGCAAATCTCAGGAGACTCCAGTCCAGTTTTGATGTCCATTTTGAATCCTCAGATGAACCTGATAATCCAATAGTCATGCAAGCAGAGTATGATCTGACAGATTTCTTCATGGGTAGGATGAAGTCCGTTAAAAATCTCCTCCAGGTAACTCTTGAGTGGGAAGAAAAACTCCAAGTGAATGTGACAGGTTTACGCAACAACAATGTGATCAAGATTGACATCAAGACGGAGACTCCACTAAAAAGTCTTCCTCACCTCCATCTTGGTTTCCAAGGCAAATTCTTCTTTACAGACTTTGTTGGTTTCAATTGTACTGCCTTTGCTGAGTGGTCTGAGAAGATTGAGATGACTGCTATTGCCAAGCTAATGCAAGCAAATGTTAATGCTGAATGTACACTAAAGACTTCTTACAGACATCTGGAGAAGTTATCTGCATCATTAAAGCTGGAGCCAGGTGAGCTACAATTATTGGCTCAATATAATAATGACACATGGAAGGCTGTATGGAACTATCAGTTTGTTCCATTTTCAGTGACTTGCATAATTGAGACTCCTATCACAAATTATGAAATGATATCACTTACTATTTCTATAAAGACAGATGATGAAAAGATTGGAGCTGAGTTTGCTCTGATCTGGCCAGAAGAACAGAAGCTGGGTGTACAAATAAATGTTGAAAAGTGGCAATTAGAACTAAATTTCCAAAGTCCTTGGGAGCCTTTCACAGTAGGCCTTTTCACAGTATCACTAAAGACTGAAAGTGAAGAACTGACCATGTCTAGTGGCATTCAATTGGACAAACATGAAGCAGAGGTAACTTTTGTTCTTCTTGATTCAAATGTCAAGCTTTTGGCCAGCTATAGTGAAAACTCAGGAACAGTTGGCTTGGCTAAGCTTGAATATTCCCAAAGAGATGATGACATGAGGATTTCATTACAAATACAAACTCCATTTGAAAATCTAGAATTATTTGAGGCATCACTACAGTATGGGGACAACAAAATGTCTCTTACATTTGAATTAGATGATGTTAAGAATGTAATTGAGGGTATGTATTCTACAGATGGTGGAGAGTTTATGGCTAAAATTCCAGTCCTTAATAACTTCAGCTGGTCATTGACATCAGAAAACAAATGGCTGAAAGCAAAAATTGATATTGCTTTTGAAATTCCAGGCAAGTCTGATCCATTAGTTTTAGCCCTGCAATATGACATTAAGCCTGAAGTCAGCACATTCAAATCTATGTTCTCAGTTATTCATGATAAAGAACTAGTATCTCTTGATATGAAATATGATCAAGGACTCTCCTTCATGGCAGCCATAATAAACTACAGTCTAGATATACAAGTCTCTCTTTCTGGTAAAGAGAATGGTGTAAAAATCAAGTTGGAAGCCCCAGAACTAGGCTTAGAATTGTTAGTTATCAAGATGAATTTTGAATTTGATGAAAATACCAACCACTTTGAAGTTGTCTTTCACATCTTAGTGAAACAACTTAGTAAAGAGTCTCACATGTACAAGATACAAGGAACTTTAGATTTAAGTGAAGATGAGATACTTGTGAAAGTAGAATTTGAAGATGATAGTTTACCAGCTTATGAAGTCAACATAAAAATACCAAATCATACCATTGGATTACAAATTACAGTGACAGAAGATGGAAATGAGTTGCTTGTTATGCAGTACAGTTCTGGGCTTCAGAATGACCTATTCCTGCCTCAGAAATTAGTGATTCAGGGCCCAGCATGGGAAGCACATGGGCAGTTGTTGCTCACTCTATCATCTTTCACTGCTTCCTTAACTCTCCCAAAGTTCTCACAGCATTCCATTACTGTGGCATGGCCAGAAGAATTTGACATCAAAGAATTCAAAATCACTGCAGAATTGAAATCTCCATTTGTACCACAAGAAGTTTTAAAATTGACTTTCATCAGTTCACTCTCTGAAATTTTCAATGGAAAGATGGATTTGAGTATAGTATTTGGAGATAAAGATATACATGTTAATGGTGAATACAGGTATGATGAGTCATTGAAAACCTTCCATGCAGAAGTTGAAATGGTTTCTGATTGGGGAATTTACTATTCCTTCCAAACAAATGTTCAGTGGAGGAGAAATATCCACGTGACAGCAAGTTTGGAAACACTGGATGAAGAACATTCTTTTGTTTGTCACATAGATACATCAAACTCTGCCATAGAATTGATGGTCAAGTCTGCTCTGCTGCCTGTGAAAGAAATAACCTTTACAGGAGAGATAAGTATTCCTTTAGAATCCCCTTCTTTTAATTTAAAGAGTAAACTTAAAGCAGATAACAAAGAGATTGAGTTACAAGTAAGGTTTGAATATGATCAATTGAACAACATTGATTCTCAAGTTCTACTGAGGATGAACAATCAAGACTTACTTGCAACGTCATTGAAGATGTATGAAGATGACAAGAGAACTGATTTTGATCTAGCAGTGGATCTCCAAATGGAACATTTTGATAGGGTTTTTTATGCACGATATTATAATGCAAGTTGGGGAAGATACTGGCGTTTGTACCTGGCACCTCAGCTAATTTTTGAAGTTGATCAAGATCTTACTCTTTCTGTCATCAACTCACATGAACTGAAAAACATGCAAAGTTTTACTTTTAGTGGACCAAACTTTAAACTCTTTGCAGAAAGTAATGTGGCTGATGGATTAGGTCAAGTAACTATAAGTTTGGGCCTTGATGAAATTGACTTCTTTATATCTGGAGATATTTTCAAGGAACAGCGGATTGGTGTTAAGGTTAAAAGCACTTTTATTAACTGTGAAGTGTTTTCAATCTATGCCATATGGTCTGGAACAGAGCAAGAGATAGCAGCTGAATATTCTGGCAATGGGGAGGTGATTACATTTGATGGCATCCTTCGGCCTGATGTCTCATTTGGATATAGTATTGATTTTATTCTGAAAACTTCCTTTGAGGATTATAGAAAGTTTGCCTTGTTTACTCCCCGCCATAAGAGTGGCAGCCAGACTAAAGCTGTGCTGGAATATCCAGGGAGGAAAGTTGGAGTGGATATTAATTTGAATTATCAGGAGATTTTTAAAAGTGACTTCAGTATCAGTCTTTATTTGCCATATGAAGAATTTGAAATTATATCTCTGAAATACATAATGCATCCAATTACTTTGAAGAAACGTTCTCGTTATTCTCACTCTGAAGTTGAGGCTAGAGTGGGTAAGATTGGAATAGGTTTGTCATCAATTATTGAATTTCTTGTCAGTGGAACACATATAGAGACAGTTACTTCTCTGAATGAATATAAAGGAAAATCCATTCTTCTCATGACTCATGCTAAAAATAAACGAATGATGGTTAGACACACTTTTGTACTTGAGCCAAGAGAAGTGGCAGAACGTCACTCATTCCATGGAGAGATGTTTTATGAGGCCAACGACAGAATATTCTTCATGATGAAAGATAACAAGGAGGACTTAATAAAGCTTCATACTGCATGGGGTGCAGAGAAGATCCTTACATTTGTTACGCCCAAACTTTTACCAGGTTACATTCATGTAAACCTCGAACATGGATCTTTGAGAGATGATTACCGCATAGAGTTTGGCCTTCTGACTGCTGATAAGGGAGCCTGGTCTGTGTTTGGACTCCAGCTTCATAAGGAGACACTGCCTGGTGGTCACCACCTCTTCCTGTTGGGTCGTAGTGGTGAGTATCTAGTCAATGTTGCAGGAACATTATCTGCAGATTTGTGTCATTTTAATAACAGCCTTGTGCTTGCTTTGAATAAGAACAAGATGGGTTACAAAGCATTGTTGCTTAGTGAGCCAGGCTTCCTTAGTAACAAATATACCAGTGACATTCAAGTGTTGCTGCACAACACAACGCTGTACCACCACACACAGGCAACAGCAACCATTAAAAGTATGGACCTAATGTCCAACTTTACATGGAACAAAAAGGATGAGGCGATACCCCCAATAACATTTAGCATGAATTATGATGACAAATCCTTCTTTGGAATTGGCAAGAAATATTTGAGTGCAGTATTGAGCCATCCAGACATCAAGGACATAACCTTACATGCCAATATTAGCCGCACCCACAATTCTTCATTGCTTGGCTCAGCACAACTTGTGGACGGAAACTCTCCTGAGATGAAGATAGTGGCATCAATGATGGTTGAGCCTGTGATGGATGATGGCAAGCAGACTGTGAGCCTCAGTCTCTCCCAGCCAGTCTCTAACTTCACCATACATATGGATGCCCAACTCAGTCAGGACCCATTTACTGAGGCTCTCTGCAAACTTAGGTACTACAGTCTTGGCTCACAAACCTGGCATCAGGTCAACCTCTCAACATCCCTAGAGTCTCAAGGCAGTGGCCATGCCCTCACAGTGGCTATGGAGGTTCCAGAGGAGAAATGGGGCCACACATGGATGGGGGCATTGGATAGCAGGCCAGAGGAGGCCTCCCTCAGCTTGGAGGGAAGCTCTCTGGAGCATGGAGAAATTTGGAGGTTGAAATCTGTTGTCAAGAGACACATGCCAGAGCTGGTCATGCACCTGAGTGTTGGTAATGAGGAGGAGGTGTATGAAGAATCAAGGATGAGGCTTGGCCTGCACAGTCCAGTGGAGGTTGGGGCAATAGTGGACCATCTCAGATTTGGTGAATGGCACCAAGATGCAGCACTTGGCCTCAGACTCACATCACCACATGTCTTGCAGGCCTTCCTTGATTTTAACCCTTCCTTGGACTATGAAGATTATCAAGATTGGCTTCGATTGTTTTCACCCTCCATGGAAATGTTTGAAGTTTGGAAGAGGGATGTAATGATAACAGCACAGAATTTTAAGCATTGGGTTGCAACAGAAGCTCCAACAGTAATGGATGCCCTAGTGAATAAGGAGGCTGTTCTTGTTATATATAAGAGAGAGTCAAGTAACTGGGATTATTTCATGAAAGATGTGCAAGATACCTATCAAGGGATTGCTGAAGATGCCATAACATTCTGGGAAAGTGTCCTGGTACCAGTATTTACAGCACTGCAAGACTACAGTATTGAAATGTAAGTTATCTTTCACATTCTTGTCACATTACATGTCTGATATTCAGTATTCACTTACTTTATAGTTACCTGCCTGTGAAGTATTAACTGTACACCTATATGTTTTTATTGCTTTCCTTTAAGATAGTAATGTTATAGTACTTCAGAATTGCCTACCTGAATTATCTGAATATCTCATATATCCAGTTAATGTATAATTTCTCTTATTCAATAACTTGGGTTATTTTGAACAGTTAAGAATTACCAACAAAAGCTATATATATATATATATATATATATATATATATATATATATATATATATATATATATATATATATATATATATATATATATATATATATATATATATATATATATATATATATATATATATATATATATATATATATATATATATATATATATATATATATATATATATATATATATATATATATATATATATATATATATATATATATAACAAGCAAATGGCATTAGCCACATGATATGAATGATTCCCACCTCTTATCTTTAAAAATTCTGTACAACAAAGCATTTCTCATCTGCTAGGTATATGGCTGTACTGGATTACCTGTCTGATTTGAAAGAAGTAATGCTGCATAATCTTCAGAGGGCAGCACTTTGGCTACAGACATTGTGGCACTCCTTCTTAAGCGAGTTGCTCATTGTTGAAGCATCAGTGATGGAGAAACTGATGGAGTGGGGGCTCAGTCTTGGCCAAGGTGTATCCACCTTCTGGACCAACCTCAATCAATGGATCACTTGGTAATGCAAATAGGTTTGATTCTTATCCTTGTAATATTTTAGATATATTTAAGAAAAGTTTTGATTAATCTCAGGACCAGATCATAGACTCATTAGCAAGCTTTGTAGATAGACACTGTAGATTACATGTGTTTTCTTTGGTTGGAATTTTGTCATTGTTTTGATTTGTGTTTGTTTTTCAACCAGTAGTGATTGGTCTTTCTTAGAAGTGATTATTAGTACTTTCTACCACACCATATACCTTATTTGCATTATTATGCATTTTGCCCAAGGGTAGTGTTAGCTTGGGGACCCACTCACCCTCATCCATTTTTATTTTCTTCAGGTAGTGATGGAGATTTACAAGTAAAGCATCAATTTATTTCTTAGATAAAAACTTGTTCAAGACAGATTCAGATGTGTGTAATGTATCAGTCAGTGTGAGAACAGCTAGCTTTGTTTGTGGGACACTGAGGTGTCTTGATCTAACAAGCCACTGAACACCAGTCTTTAATATAACCCTAGCATTCTTGTTCTCTTGCTGTGGTTTCAGATGTTTCACTGCATTTCCCAGCTGTCCTTTTGAAAGGTGATCAAGTGCTGTCTTATAAAAGACTTCATGGTCATTCCCTTAGGAGGTTCTTGGAACAGGTGTCAGATGTGATTAGATGGGAAAATTGGTTAGAGTTTTTTTTACTTGTTTTTGATTTTTGGTTTTGTCCTAATCTCTCAATGACTGAAGTATTAGATAGGTATTCTTAATTTTAGTTTTTTGTCTTGATCTCTCAACGACAGAAGTATTAGATAGGCATTTTATACAGTGAGATTTCTTCTTTTCAAAATTCTGAAATTGATGACATTTTTTTCTCAATATTTTTTGTGTATTTACTTTTTCTTGAGACTGAGATTCATAGATTTTTTTTTTTTTCAGGTTAATTGAAGATATAAGTAGGGAGGTGACTAACTTGTTGGAACAGACCAGGCAATTCTACATCCTGGCAGGGGACACAGTGCAGGGTTATTTCAGCCTCATCTTGCAGGCCATCCAGCCATACTTTGAGGGCCTGCCTGAAGCCTTCCACAGGTACACTGAGTCTTTAACTTTTAGGGAATAACTCATACATAAACCAAAACTGTATTATGTACATTATTATATTATTTTGTTGGATATTTACCTCTTTTTATATGTTAATCACTTTAGGCTTGGCAAACACACACACACACACACACACACACACACACACACACACACACACACACACACACACACACACACACACACACACACACACATAAGAGTGGCACTACAATGATAAGACCGAGGCTTGAATATTGAACAATACAGTGGGCTCCGAACTTAAAGAAACACATAAGGAAACTAGAGAAAGTACAGAGGGCTGCAACGAAAATGGTGCCTGACTTAAGAGATTTGACTTATGAAGACAGACTGAAAAGAATGCAACTTCCAACCCTGGAAAACAGAAGAAAGGGAGACCTGATAGCAATATACAGAGTGATGATTGGCATGGAAAAATGGATAGGGAAGATCTGTGTATGTGGAATGGAAGAATGTCGAGAGGGCATGGGAAAAACTAAAATGGCCACTTATAGGAGAGATGTGAAAAAATATAGCTTCCCTCATAGAAGGGTGGAAGCATGGAATAGTTTAGACGTGGAAGTGGTCAACGCAAGGAATATTCATGATTTTAAGAAAAAGCTGGACATTAATAGATATGGAGACGGGACAACACGAGCATAGCTCTTTTCCCGTATGTTACAATTAGGTAAATACAATTAGGTAAATACACACACACACACACACACACACACACACACACACACACACACACACACACACACACACACACACACACACACACACACACACACACACAAGATAGGGTGTGGAGGAGGATAAGACACCGAGTAAAATGGAGAGAGAAATAAATAATATCATTAATGTGGTGCAGGAGGAGGAAAAGACCTAGTACAAGAAATAGAGGACTTCCATAGAATTGGAAAGTTCACAAGAGAAGGTATGAGGCCAATAAGAATCAAACTTAAGTCACAAAAGGATGTAGATGAATTGGTGGAGAAGTCATGGAGGCTAGCCCAGCAGAAAACAACAAGGAAGATTTGGTTGAGAAGAGATCTCGGTGAAAAGGAAAGAGAAATGTTAAATGAGTTGAGAAAGGAGGCTTTGAAAAAATGAAGAGAGGACAGAAGAGGAGAAGAAAGAGTTTTCTGGAGAATCTTGGATATGAGACTGAGGAAGTGGTTCATAACCCAGAAAAGTACAGCAAGAAAGGACTAAAGAAACTTACGTATGAGCGGAATGTAATGTATTCCAACATAAATGGAGTGATATCGGGATTTTAGAACTCAACGATTACTTGAGGGACAAGAACCCAGATATTGTGGGTCTTACTGAAACAAAACTGAGAGAGGAGAAGACCTGATGATGGTTGGAGAAGGAAATATAATGTTTGGAAAAGAAATAGAGTAGGTAAGATGGGAGGAGGAGTGATGTTGCTGGTTAAAAAGATATAAAGGTGGATCAAGTGAAAGAAGGTATGGGAAAGGCAGAAGTGCTAAAGATCAGAGCAGAAACTAATGAAGGAAAAAGAGGCACTACATAGTGGTGTACGTACCACCTAAGACAAATGCATGGTCAGTACAGGAATATGAAGAAATGATAAGTGATACAGGAACATGTCTGGAAGAAATGTTGGGTGGCTGTGAACGAACTATAATGATGGGAGATTTTAATTGTAAAGAGGTGTGTTGGGAGGACTGGTCAATGGAAGGATCAGAGACAACATGGGGAAATACACTATTGACACTGGCAATGGAAAATGTGTTAACTCAGTGGGTCAAAGAAGATACTAGGTTTGGAGGAGAGGGAGCATCGTCAAGACTGGACTTGGTCTTTAGTACAGAGCCAATGGTCATTGAGGAGATGAGGGTGGAGTGCCCTTTAGCAAAGAGTGATCATGCAGTTTTGGAGTTCAAGGTGATAGATGAAGAGAAATCTAGAAGAAATGAAGAATATAAAGTGGGAAGATGGAATTATGCCAAGACAGATTTTGGAAACCTAAAGAAATTCTTTCAAGAGACAAATTGGATGAAATTCAAGAGTGCTAAGGAGCAAATGAAAAGTGGAAGGAATTTATAAAAATATACAAAGAAGGTGAGAAAAATTTGTACCAATAAGACAACATAGAGAAGTTGGAAAGCAGGACTGGTTTAACGATAGATGTGAAAAGGCTAGAACAAGAAAAGAGGATGCATGGAAGAGGTGGAGAAGGAAAAGACGGATTAAGCAGTGGGAAAGTTACAAAAGAGCAAGAAATGAATATGTGTTGATTAGAAGAGAAGAAAGAAAGAAACAAGAAAAGGATATAATTGATAAATGTAAAGACCAACCAAGGCTTTTTACAGACATGTGAACAACAACATCAAAAATAGAGAAAGTATTGAAAGTTTAGAAGTAAATGGAGTATGCAGTGAAGATCCCAGGAAATGGCAGAGGCTATGAATGGATGCTTTCGGAAGGTATTCACAAAGGAGACTGCTTTTGACAAACCACTGGTAATGGAACAGAAAGGGATTATGAAGGAGTTTCAAGTAACTGTGGAGGAGATCAAGAATATGATGGGGAGTTTAGAAGTGAGAAAAGCTGTGGGACCTGATGGGGTATCAGGATGGATTTTAAGAGAATGCAGGAGCAACTGGCAGAAAAAGTTTGTGAAGTAATTGATGCCTCATTAAGGGAAGGTGTAGTGCCCCAAGACTGGAAAAGAGCTAACATTGTCCCAATCTATAAATCAGGTAACAAGAGAGACCCATTGAACTATAGACCAGTGTCACTTACAAGTGTGGTAGCTAAGATGTGTGAGAGGGTGGTGAAGAATAGATGGACAGACTTCTTGGAGAAAATGACATACTTTGTGAGTGTCAATTTGGTTTTAGAAAAGGGCGTTCATGCACGACAAACCTGATATGTTACTATTCGAGGGTGATAGATGTAATACAGGAAAGAGATGGTTGGGCTGATGGAATATATCTGGATTTAAAAAGGCCTTTGATAAGGTACCACACCAGAGACTGATCTGGAAACTTGAAATGGTAGGAGGAGTGCATGGCAGTTTACTAAAATGGATGGAAGACTTTTGGTAGGAAGAGAAATGAGAACAATAATTAAGGACAGACCATCAGAATGGGGATTGGTGGAGAGTGGAGTTCCACAGGGATCAGTGTTGGCACCAGTAATGTTCGCAGTCTACATAAATGACATGGTGGATGGGGTGTCCAGTTATGTGAGCCTATTTGCAGACGATGCAAAATTGTTAAGAAAAGTGAGATGTGACAAAGATTGCGAACTACTCCAGGAAGACTTGGACAGAATATGGAAATGGAGCTGTACATGGCAAATGGAGTTCAACACGACAAAATGCAAGAAAATAGAGTTTGGCAAGAGTGAAAGAAGAATCAGGAGTATGTACAAGATAGGAAATGAAGACATAAAACCAGTCATGAAGAAAAAGACCTTGGGGTGACAATTACCAATGACCTATCGCCAGAGAGACATATAAACAAAATAATTGGAGAAGTATTGAACTTATTGAGGAACATAAGAGTGGCGTTCGTATATCTAGATGAAGAAATGATGAAGAAAATAATTACTGCAATGATAAGACCGAGGCTTGAATATGCAACAATACAGTGGGCTCGAACTTAAAGAAACACATAAGGAAACTAGAGAAAGTACAGAGGGCTGCAACGAAAATGGTGCCTGACTTAAGAGATTTGACTTATGAAGACAGACTGAAAAGAATGCAACTTCCAACCCTGGAAAACAGAAGAGAAAGGGAGACCTGATAGCAATATACAGAGTGATGATTGGCATGGAAAAATGGATAGGGAAGATCTGTGTATGTGGAATGGAAGAATGTCGAGAGGGCATGGGAAAAACTAAAATGGCCACTTATAGGAGAGATGTGAAAAATATAGCTTCCCTCATAGAAGGGTGGAAGCATGGAATAGTTTAGACGTGGAAGTGGTCAACGCAAGGAATATTCATGATTTTAAGAAAAAGCTGGACATTAATAGATATGGAGACGGGACAACACGAGCATAGCTCTTTTCCCGTATGTTACAATTAGGTAAATACAATTAGGTAAATACACACACACACACACACACACACACACACACACACACACACACACACACACACACACACACACACACACACACACACATATAGACACACACAAACACACACAGATCAACAGATCATAGAAGAGAAGATTGCTGAGAAAGTGGTGAAGGTTATTAAATCAAATGAGACATTGGTGAGGGAAACTGTAGACAAAAAGAGATGTGTGGTGATATTTGGTGTGGAGGAGGATAAGACACCGAGTAAAATGGAGAGAGAGAAAAACATAAAAAGGTGATAAATAATATCATTAATGTGGTGCAGGAGGAGGAAAAGACCTAGTACAAGAAATAGAGGACTTCCATAGAATTGGAAAGTTCACAAGAGAAGGTATGAGGCCAATAAGAATCAAACTTAAGTCACAAAAGGATGTAGATGAATTGGTGGAGAAGTCATGGAGGCTAGCCCAGCAGGAAACAACAAGGAAGATTTGGTTGAGAAGAGATCTCGGTGAAAAGGAAAGAGAAATGTTAAATGAGTTGAGAAAGGAGGCTTTGAAAAAAATGAAGAGAGGACAGAAGAGGAGAAGAAAGAGTTTTTCTGGAGAATCTTGGATATGAGACTGAGGAAGTGGTTCATAACCCAGAAAAGTACAGCAAGAAAGGACTAAAGAAACTTTGTATGAGCGGAATGTAATGTATTCCAACATAAATGGAGTGATATCGGGATTTTAGAACTCAACGATTACTTGAGGACAAGAACCCAGATATTGTGGGTCTTACTGAAACAAAACTGAGAGAGGAGAAGACCTGATGATGGTTGGAGAAGGAAATATAATGTTTGGAAAAGAAATAGAGTAGGTAAGATGGGAGGAGGAGTGATGTTGCTGGTTAAAAAGATATAAAGGTGGATCAAGTGAAAGAAGGTATGGGAAAGGCAGAAGTGCTAAAGATCAGAGCAGAAACTAATGAAGGAAAAAGAGGCACTACATAGTGGTGTACGTACCACCTAAGACAAATGCATGGTCAGTACAGGAATATGAAGAAATGATAAGTGATACAGGAACATGTCTGGAAGAAATGTTGGGTGGCTGTGAACGAACTATAATGATGGGAGATTTTAATTGTAAAGAGGTGTGTTGGGAGGACTGGTCAATGGAAGGATCAGAGACAACATGGGAAATACACTATTGACACTGGCAATGGAAAATGTGTTAACTCAGTGGGTCAAAGAAGATACTAGGTTTGGAGGAGAGGAGCATCGTCAAGACTGGACTTGGTCTTTAGTACAGAGCCAATGGTCATTGAGGAGATGAGGTGGAGTGCCCTTTAGCAAAGAGTGATCATGCAGTTTTGGAGTTCAAGGTGATAGATGAAGAAATCTAGAAGAAATGAAGAATATAAAGTGGGAAGATGGAATTATGCCAAGACAGATTTTGGAAACCTAAAGAAATTCTTTCAAGAGACAAATTGGATGAAATTCAAGAGTGCTAAGGAGCAAATGAAAAGTGGAAGGAATTTATAAAAATATACAAAGAAGGTGAGAAAAATTTGTACCAATAAGACAACATAGAGAAGTTGGAAAGCAGGACTGGTTTAACGATAGATGTGAAAAGGCTAGAACAAGAAAAGAGGATGCATGGAAGAGGTGGAGAAGGAAAAGACGGATTAAGCAGTGGGAAAGTTACAAAAGAGCAAGAAATGAATATGTGTTGATTAGAAGAGAAGAAAGAAAGAAACAAGAAAAGGATATAATTGATAAATGTAAAGACCAACCAAGGCTTTTTACAGACATGTGAACAACAACATCAAAAATAGAAAAGTATTGAAAGTTTAGAAGTAAATGGAGTATGCAGTGAAGATCCCAGGAAATGGCAGAGGCTATGAATGGATGCTTTCGGAAGGTATTCACAAAGGAGACTGCTTTTGACAAACCACTGGTAATGGAACAGAAAGGGATTATGAAGGAGTTTCAAGTAACTGTGGAGGAGATCAAGAATATGATGGGGAGTTTAGAAGTGAGAAAAGCTGTGGGACCTGATGGGGTATCAGGATGGATTTTAAGAGAATGCAGGAGCAACTGGCAGAAAAAGTTTGTGAAGTAATTGATGCCTCATTAAGGGAAGGTGTAGTGCCCCAAGACTGGAAAAGAGCTAACATTGTCCCAATCTATAAATCAGGTAACAAGAGAGACCCATTGAACTATAGACCAGTGTCACTTACAAGTGTGGTAGCTAAGATGTGTGAGAGGGTGGTGAAGAATAGATGGACAGACTTCTTGGAGAAAAATGACATACTTTGTGAGTGTCAATTTGGTTTTAGAAAAGGGCGTTCATGCACGACAAACCTGATATGTTACTATTCGAGGGTGATAGATGTAATACAGGAAAGAGATGGTTGGGCTGATGGAATATATCTGGATTTAAAAAAGGCCTTTGATAAGGTACCACACCGGAGACTGATCTGGAAACTTGAAATGGTAGGAGGAGTGCATGGCAGTTTACTAAAATGGATGGAAGACTTTTGGTAGGAAGAGAAATGAGAACAATAATTAAGGACAGACCATCAGAATGGGGCTTGGTGGAGAGTGGAGTTCCACAGGGATCAGTGTTGGCACCAGTAATGTTCGCGGTCTACATAAATGACATGGTGGATGGGGTGTCCAGTTATGTGAGCCTATTTGCAGACGATGCAAAATTGTTAAGAAAAGTGAGATGTGACAAAGATTGCGAACTACTCCAGGAAGACTTGGACAGAATATGGAAATGGAGCTGTACATGGCAAATGGAGTTCAACACGACAAAATGCAAGAAAATAGAGTTTGGCAAGAGTGAAAGAAGAATCAGGAGTATGTACAAGATAGGAAATGAAGACATAAAACCAGTCATGAAGAAAAAGACCTTGGGGTGACAATTACCAATGACCTATCGCCAGAGACATATAAACAAAATAATTGGAGAAGTATTGAACTTATTGAGGAACATAAGAGTGGCGTTCGTATATTTAGATGAAGAAATGATGAAGAAAATAATTACTGCAATGATAAGACCGAGGCTTGAATATGCAACAATACAGTGGGCTCGAACTTAAAGAAACACATAAGGAAACTAGAGAAAGTACAGAGGGCTGCAACAAAATGGTGCCTGACTTAAGAGATTTGACTTATGAAGACAGACTGAAAAGAATGCAACTTCCGACCCTGGAAAACAGAAGAGAAAGGGAGACCTGATAGCAATATACAGAGTGATGATTGGCATGGAAAAAATGGATAGGGAAGATCTGTGTATGTGGAATGAAAGAATGTCGAGAGGGCATGGGAAAAAACTAAAATGGCCACTTATAGGAGAGATGTGAAAAATATAGCTTCCCTCATAGAAGGGTGGAAGCATGGAATAGTTTAGACGTGGAAGTGGTCAACGCAAGGAATATTCATGATTTTAAGAAAAAGCTGGACATTAATAGATATGGAGACGGGACAACACGAGCATAGCTCTTTTCCCGTATGTTACAATTAGGTAAATACAATTAGGTAAATACACACACACACACACAGAGGACACACACAGTGGAGATAGGGTGTGTCTCCTTCACCACACACACACAGGTAATGTTCACCTAGCAGTGAGTAGGATGTAAATCAAGGAGTTGTGACCTTGTTGTCCCGGTGTGTGTGTGTGCCTGGTCTCAGGAAAAGATGGAAAATAATGAGCTCTGAGCTGTTGTAGGAAGAAGCTGGCTGTCTCGGAGAGACTGAGAGATCAAACAGTGAATTAAAAACACACACACACACACAAGAATAATTCAAGAACAACTTAAAGAAAAAGAAGAAAATATGACAAACAAAATGATAGGAGTCCTCAAGACAAAAGAAAATCTAGTTAGAGAAATTGCAGAAAAAAAGAAGAGTGTAGTCATATTTGGAATAAAAGAAAAAATATATAAAATATAGACCAAAAAGAGAAAAAGAAGAAATGAAATCAGTCAAAGACCTACTAAAGAATCTTAATGACGAAGATAGGCAGAACTTGGAAGAGGAAGTAGAAGAAATAAACAGAATGGGACCATATCAAGAAGGAAAAACGAGACCAATTAAAATATTACTAAAATCCCAAGCAGCAACAGAAGAAATATTATATAGAACAACAAAACTTAGAGAAACAGAAGGCTGCAAGGATATCTATATAAAGAAAAATAGAAATGAGGAAGAAAGGAAGAGATAAAATGAACTGGCTGCAGCAGTAAGGGAAAAGAATAATGAAAGGTCAGAAGAGGAGAAGGCATTTTTTTGGAGAATTCTAGGAGACAGGATAAGGAAATGGTATATAAACGAGAAGGAAGAGAAAAAAGTGGAACAAGTTTAACTAAAAATGATAAAGGCAAAAGACTAAAAATGATGTATACGAACATAGACGGGGTTTTATCAAGTAAATTAGAATTAAGAGATTACATAAGGAAAGAAAATCCAGATATTGTATGCCTGGCTGAAACAAAACTAAATGAGGCAATCAAAATAGTCTTGGATAATAGGTATAATGTATGGAGAAGAGACAGAGTGGGTAAAGGAGGAGGAGGAGTCATGATAATGTTAAGGAAGGAGATAGTGATCAATCAAGTGGAATGTGGGAAGGAAAAGCAGAAGTATTGTATATTAAGATGCATATTAATAAAAAAGAGATAACAATCATTGTAACATATGTGCCACCAAAAACAAATTCATGGACCAATCAAGAATATAAAGACATGATAGATGACACAATAAGGAGTCTAATGAGAATCGTTAAAGAAAGGAGAAAAGTGATATTAGTAGGAGATTTCAACTGTAAAGAAGTGGACTGGGAAAATTATGAAAGTGGTATGGGGGAAGAAGCCTGGGGAGAAAGATTCTTAAACCTAATGATAGACAATATGGTGGACCAGAGAGTAAAGGAATGCACAAGATTCAGAGGAAACGACGAGCCGGCGAGATTGGACCTAGTTTTTACAAGGGGTATACAAATGAATGACGATATAAGATATAAGTGCCCATTGGGAAAGAGTGACCATGCAATATTAGAAATAGATATAGAAGAAGGAAAGGAAGATAGAGACGATTCATACAAAGGAGACCGATTAAATTACAGAAAGGCTATTTTAAAAACGTAGACTGGGAGGAGATGGAAAACTCAGAGACAATGCAAGACAAATATAACTTATTTTTGGAAATATACAAAACAGGAGTCAGGGAATATGTCCCAAAATATAGACCAAAAGAAGAAGGAAAGAAAGATTGGTTTAATGCAAGGTGTGCTAGGGCAAAGGAGAAAAGAGATGGAGCATGGAAAAGGTGGAGGAGAAATAGGAATCCAACAAACAAGGAAAACTTCAAGGCAGCGAGAAATGAATATGTTAAGGTGAGGAAGGAAGAGGAAAAGAACTTGAAAAGATATTGTCGAAAAATGTAAGGAGCAACCAAAATTGTTCTATAGATTCATAAATGGAAAAATTAGGCAAAAGAAACAATAGAAAGGTTAAAAGGAGAGAACGGGATGGTGGAAGACCCAAAAAGTATGGCAGAACTATTAAATAAAAAATTCCAGGAGGTCTTTACTAAAGAATCCAAATTTGAGAGGCCACAGGGTAATAGAGAGACAATCTATATGAAAGAGATTAAAGTAACCAAGCTTGAAATAAAAGAGTTAATGAAGGAACTGGATGAAGAGAAGGCAATGGGACCGGATGAAGTCTCAGGCAGAATACTGAAAGAATGTAGGGAAGAACTAGCAAGTCCTATATACAACATCATAAAATGCTCAATAGAAAATGGAACAGTGCCAGTAGAATGGAAAAGAGCTGAGGTGGTTCCCATATATAAGAGTGGAAGGAAGAAGAACCTTTAAATTACAGACCGGTATCACTAACTAGTGTAATATGCAAGATGTGTGAAAGAATAATAAAGAAACAATGGATCGAGTTCCTTGAAGACAACAAATTAATATCAAATAGCCAATTTGGTTTTAGAAAAGGACGGTCTTGTGTAACTAATTTATTGAGTTTCTATTCTAGAATAGTTGATAGAGTACAAGAGAGAGAGGATGGGTTGACTGCATCTATTTGGATTTAAAAAAGGCGTTTGACAAAGTGCCACACGCAAGATTACTGTGGAAGTTAGAGGAGAAGGGTGGCTTAAAAGGAAGCACATTGAGATGGATAGAAAATTATTTGAGGGGGAGAGAAATAAGGACGGTAGTTAAAAATATGAAGTCCAAGTGGAGAGCAGTAGAAAGCGGAGTGCCACAGGGGTCAGTATTGGCACCAATACTTTTCCTCATTTATATTAACGACATGCCAGAAGGAGTGAACAGCTACATAAATTTGTTTGCGGATGATACGAAACTGTGCAGAGTTATAAAGCAAAAGGAGGATGGTCACCATACAGGCAGAAAGACATCAAGAAGCTAGAAAGAAACCAAAGGACTGCTGCAAAGATGATCCCAGAAATAAGGGATCTTCTCTACGAAGAAAGACTGAAGGAAATGGAATTACAAACCTTGAAGGATAGACAGGAAAGAGGAGACCTAATAATGATGGATAATTTAGTAAACCATTTGGAAAAGATAGATAGACAAGACCTAGTAACACTGACGGAGGATGGGGATAGATGAACAAGAGGACATTCCAAGAATATCATGAAAAGTCAGTGTCTGAGGAACATTAAGAAATTCAGTTTTCCACATAGGATGGTGGGCATCTGAAATGGAGTAAGTGATGAGATTGTAACAGCAGAAAGTGTGCACAAATTTAAGAAAAAGATAGATAAATGTACATATGGAGACAGGTCACCATGAGCCCTTCTTGAACCCTGTAACACACAACTAGGTAAATACACACACAGTCCATAATTTTAAAGAGAGTTTGGGATAAAAGTTGATATGGAGACAGGACAGCATGAGCCAAGTGTGGCTGTCATCTTATCTAGGTAAATATATACATTGATAGAAATGGTTAAAATTTACTGATATAATTTGTTCCAGTTATGGTCAAGAAGTGTTGGCAGAATTTTCAGGTCCTTGCTGGATGGCAATTACAGACAAGTGGAACAGCATTGCTGCAATGGCACAGGTAGACTGATTTTTTTTTAACTCTTTTAAAAGAAAATAATAATAAATCAATGCTAACAATTATTAGATAAAAAAAAGTAAATAAAATTAATGAATTAATGCATCCCTATATCTATTAATGTAGAAAATTAAGAACAGAATTCTAATTCTTGTGTGTATTGTAATTAAGCTTTTATCCAAACAGGTACTGTATACCTTTCTGTAATCTCTATGATATATTTAATTACTTCATTGTGATATGGGTAGGCATGGAAAGATTTATTGTTAGGATATACTATACTTGTGGTTTCATACATAGTTGTAATAACATTCAACACTTTTCTTTCTGCCAGAGCTTAGATAGTATGAGAGTAGTTACTGAGTTCCTACAAACAGAAAAATACTACTCACATTTGGTGGAGGCAAGGGACTGGTTGAAGAATGCAGTTGTGAGTGGCTGGACTAATATGCATGGTAAGTAATGCAGGGCTAGGATGAACAATTGAAATAAGTTTTTGAACACGTATTTAGTGCTGTATGCCTTTCAGGAATAGCAAGAAGATAATAAAGAAATGTACTATTTGTCCCTTTTCTTTCATACATAGTCTTATTTATACTAGTGTTGTTGTTAGTGGAATATAGGATGTGATCTTTTCTTGTAGAAACCTTGAGTGGGGCTGTGGAGGAGATGGTGGGTGTGTTTAATTCTTCAGGCCCAGCACTCACAGAGTATATCAAGGAAGCATGGAACACACTCTCTCAACTATCTACCGGGGGATTATATCCAGTAGTAAGTAACATTCCATGGGTAACATTTCAATTTTTTCTAATATAGGGTTTGTGTAAGATCATGTTAATCTGTTTCTTGGTATGTTCTTACATCATCTCTATATCACTCTCATCCTATGATATTTTCTCTTGAGATTCTAATTTTTGGGGCATTCTCTTAGGCATCTAGTCTTTTCAGTTTGTACTTGTACATGTAATGATTTGATCATTCAAGACATATTATTTATTTTCAGCTCTGCTTTCAAGCTATGTTTGAAAATACTTTAAAAATTCTCAATATATAACTGAATATAACTGACCCCCAAAAACTTGTTGCAAGCTTTTTACTGAAGGCTTATAAGTATGGGTGTATACTTTATGATGAATATATATATATATATATATATATATATATATATATATATATATATATATATATATATATATATATATATATATATATATTTTATCATATCGTATATATATATATATATATATATATATATATATATATATATATATATATATATATATATATATATATATATTCATCATATCGTATACTTTATGATATATATATATATATATATATATATATATATATATATATATATATATATATATATATATATATATATATACTAAAATTTCTGATGTTTGAACCACTGTATGATTATATTGAATAGTGAATGTACAGATGAGGAACTGAAGGACTTCTCTCTACAGATGATGAACATGACATTAGGCCTCCAAGAAAAGGTGTCCCAAGTGGCTTCACAACTCTTTAGTCTTCTGAGAGAAAGCATAGAGCCTATGCAGTCATACTTTATCCAGTTCAGTGTATTTAGACACATTGATGATACCATGACTGGAATCTATGAATGGGTAAGCAAGAAATATTAAAATTTTTATTGTTTATTCATACTTTTCATAATATCACCACAATCTTGTGTATGAAAATACTTGCAGCTTGCTAATACACGTTATTTTCCAGCAACTATTAGTGTGAGTCTTGATTACTCACAATTAATCATTTTTATGATACAGTAATTACACCATTATTTTTCTTAGCTATTTCTATGTAAATTTGTTGTTTGTTTTATATGTGGAGATCTATCTTGGTAATCCTCTAAAATGAGTTCTTAGGAACAGTTTCATGTACAAGTAGATCTATTAGTACTTGTTTTGACTTTTTTCTTGTAGCATTTGCCAAATATGTACAGACAAACATCAAGGAAAGGCCCAGTATTCACCAGGCAACAGTTTGTAAATGTGTGAAGTTTTTATTGCCATGATATACTATTTGTAAATTGAGGTTTACTTACTCATGATAAGTCAAGAGTTATTATGGTGTACTTCAGGTTAAGTCAGCATGGGAGAGATGGAGCTTGGGTGAGCGCAGAAATGTGGGCTTCATGGAGCAGCAGCTATTCCTGCTAGGTGATACTGTGAGAAACTATCTAACTGAGACCAACTACCTCATGGACCAGTAAGTAATGAGTGGTAACTGGTGTGGGGTGTTGCTGTTGAGTGTAATATATCATTCAGATTGCTAACCATGATGGTAATGGACACTAGTGGTATTAGAGGATATCGAAAGAAATAAACTTTTGTGTTGTTCACAATACTTATTAAGTTTGTATTAATGTTCACTTTTCTAAGTACCAGTTATTTGTCTTTGCAGGCTCTTTGTGTTTAAGCCGAGAGTTTTGGGTCATATCTTTTATAATCAATATCTTCCTGGCCACTGGACAAGTTTCATGGAGCTTCCTTCTTGGACCTTCCCAACTCATCTCTTCCAATCGGTTAGAAACTATAGAAATAGATGAAACAACACCTTATATAGTGTTTATATAATGTACAATCATTAATTTGTTCTCAATTTACATATGAATTTATTTTCTTTGTTCTAATGGTGTGTTTCCAGTGCTTTGTTAAGATTGATTCAAAGCATGATATTACTAAACAACTTTGTGGTCATACATTTTTCCTTCAGGTATTTTCAGTAAGTATAATTTTTTTTGATTTCTTAGAATTACTTCATTTTATCACACACATTGCTATTTCTCAACCACAGCTATTTGTATTATAAGTTTTCTTTCTAGGAAAGCAATGAGAATTGTAATTGCTGTGGCAAGTTTAAAAAGAATTTGTCAAAGTGTTCTGAAAGATGAAAATAATATATATTTTTTATTATTTGAAATATAAATATGATTTTCAATAGTATTGAAATTTTGTACTATTGATCAATTACCAGACAGTGCATTTATTATCAGTTATTAATTATCATTTGTGATCAATAAAGTTATCATTATTGATTTATCAGTTATTGTGATATTTTTATTCGTTACCATGCCGAGCTCTATGTTTTAAATTAGTAATCTTTATTTTTGCTCACATGGGAAGATTTGGGATATAGGACCAAAAGGAAAGATGGTATCATTAGAATGTAAGAATTAGGAATTAGGAATTGGTAGAAGTTAAGAGATAACATAATGAGAAGAGACCTGGAGTTAAAAGAGAGTTGGTCACTAATGGAATGCAGCTCATGATTATAGATGGATGGAACTTTATCTTGCCTCGAAACTGATGTTTTCACTAAAGTAGGCTGTGAAAAGCAGAGAAACATTTCACCAGTATATGATGATGTTGCTCTAGGGCTGACTAGTTCTTTTAAATGCATATTTCTCCTTCAATGAATCCATAGGATAGTCTTTTTATAGGAATTGCCTATTTTATTTTAATATATTATATTAAGAAATATACAAAAATTGCAGAAACTAAAGAAGGAACATGCTGTTAAAAGTTTGATATTTTTCTTCACAGGAATCAGCAGCTACGGAAGCTGAGCGACTGATGGAAACAGCATCGCCAAACCCAAGCCTTGTTCGGTCCATTATGCCACTCTACAGTGCAACTGCAATTATTGCAGGTATTGCTTTATTTTGCTGTGGTATGAGATGGATCCTTAATTTTCAAAGACACTTTGAAGAAAAGAAAAAGAGAAGAAAATTTCTGAATAACAAACAGCTGGAAATGTTTTGCATTCACAGGCCAACACATCACCACATTTGATCTCCATCACTACCAGTTCTTGGGATCCTGCTCTTATCTGCTGGCCAAGGATTTTGAGGGTGGAGATTTTGAAGTGTTTGGTTTGTATGAGACAGAGGCTGGGGCAACAAGGCTCAAGTCTGTTGTTGTCCACAGCCAGAACACTGATGTCACTCTGGGTGTGGATGGCAGCGTGACCTCCATGGGAAGCAACGGCTGGGTAATTCTTTCACAACACTGAAACGAATGTCTCGTTTTATTTTATAGTACTTTCAACTAACTTTTAATTCACTGCTCTTCACTCAGTCAAGATCCTAAGTATTGTCTATCACCATCTTTAGAACATCAACCATATCACAGCATCTTCATTTAAGCATATCACTGGACTATATTTCATTAGACAATACACATATAATTCTTTTTACCCAAACTTGTATTTTTTCCTCTCTTCTTATGAGTAGCTGTGACAAATTTCCTATGGATGCATTCTTGCTTTTATCAATTCATTCAAAATTTCCATGAGTTTTTATATGGTTCTCTATAGATGACATTCTCGTGTGCTTACACTGTATCATGAAAGAAAATGCTGTATCTGTTGTGTATGGTTTGTCAGCTGCATTGAAGATCTTGAAGTTTCTGTCTTTCAGGTGCACAAAACTACAGACTACATCAGCCTCAGCCTGCCCAACCTGTTTGTGAGTTGCAGCAGAGCACTGCATGGCTGTGCCCTTACTGTCTCTAACAAATACTTTGGTACTAACAGGTGAGCTCAGACGTTAAGCTCTCTCTCTCTCTCTCTCTCTCTCTCTTTTTTTTTTTTTTTTTTTTTTTTACTTTATTACATATTTTTTATACATTGGTGAGTCAAGAGCTTCAGTAGGGTTGCTGAGAACTATCTTTGACATGGAATTAAATACACAGAACAACTAAAATATGCAAAACTAAATTACCAATTATACAGACACGTACAGTACATGTGCTATTTACATGCTATGGTTGTTTAATCCATGCATTGGCAGCAGACTTAAAGGTGTGTAGGGAGGTGGTGTAGTGAAGCTGTGTCTGCATAACCAGATGGTTCCACATTCGCGTATAACGTGGAAGGAAGGAGCGAAGGAAGGTCTCCGTCCTAGCAAAAGGGACGACGAGTTGGTGAACCCTGGATGTGGCAGCTCTGGTGGTGTGGCCATGTGGCTGTGCCCAGGGCTGGCGGAGTGCAGTCAGGTGCGGGCGCCTTGCTTATGTGTCTTGTAGATGACACACAACCCTGCCACATCACGACGCTGCTGAAGAGGCTGCATGGTAGGGGACGGCTGGTCTGGCGGGGCCTTTAGACGTATCAGGCGTTGTGCTCGATGCTGGATCTTGTCTAGAAGGCTTAAGTATGAGGGGCAGGACAACCAGGTGAGAGGGCATACTCCATAAGGGGGCGGACTTGAGCTGCATATAGGGTGGAGATTCCCTGGGAGTCGAGGAGATGTGAGACGCGCCGGATGCAGCTAAGTTTCCATGCGGCTTTCTTGGCTATAGTCCTGACGTGTCCAGTGAAGGTCAGGGCACTGTTCATTTCCACACCAAGTATGGAGATGGAAGCCTGCAGGGGGTAACGCCCTTCCATCAAGTAAGATGGTGGGTGTGTCAGGGGGGGAGTGTCGTCGGGAAACCAGCATCACCTGTGTCTTGTCAGGAGCAAGTTCCACTTGCCATCGATGCCCCCATGAAACTATGGTTTGCAGTACCTGGTTGATGTGTGCGACAGTCGCACAGTGATCACCGCTGTCGCAAGGGAATGTCAGGGTACAGTCATCGGCGTATGCATGTGCCTCTGGAATGAGCTGGAGCAGGTCATTAAAAAAATGCATTCCAGAGGAGAGGGCCGAGAACACTACCCTGTGGGACGCTGGCAGAGATAGGATGTTGGTCTGATGTTTGTCCATTCATCACCACTCTGAGGTATCTGCCTCGCAGGTAGTCTTGCAGCAAGAGGAGCAGATGCCCGTGGATACCCAAGCTGTTCAGTTTGGTGATTAGGCCGTGATGCCACACCCTGTCGAATGCTCCCGCAATGTCGAGAGCAATGATAAAGGTGTCTTTTCCCTGGTCTAGGGACTTATGCCAGGTGGTGGATAATTGAAGTAACAGGTCTGCTGCTGACCTGTTATTTCTGAAACCAAATTGTTTGGTATTAAGTAGATGATGTGAGCCGAGAAAGCAAGATATTTTGTTTGCTATAATGGCTTCAAGTATTTTACCAGGAACTGAGAGAAGGGAGATAGGTCTATAGTTCTTGGGATCAGTCCTCTTGCCCTTTTGTGTATTGCCACCACTCTGGCACCCTTCCAGAGGGTGGGCCACACTCCAGTGGTGATGCAGTGCTGAAAAATGGCGGTGAGGGGTGTAGCCAGCTGAGAGGCACAGTGCTTAAGGATATGAGGGCTTATGTTGTCTGGGCCTAAGGCCTTGTTAGTGTCAACTTGTGACAGACGTTGCCGTACTTCCTCAATAGTGATGGTAATGGTGGAAAGTTTCGCATTTGTGAGGGCTGGCACAAATGGAGGAGGGCGCTCAGGATCAGGTACTGACATCTTGTTGGAGAAAAAAGATGCAAGTACTTCAGCTTTGTCCTTATTTTTGGTGGCCACTGTACCATCGGACTTGTGTAGTGGTGGAACATCATCATCTGATGTCAGGCCTTGCTGCTGCTTAAGTGTGGTCCACCAGGTCTTACTACCCACTGAACGACCGCTGAGTTTGGTCTTAAGGTCTTCTTGCCAGCGTCGTTGAGCCCACTGTTGTACTTGTCGCATGGCTGCACAAGCGTGCTTGTAGCGCTCCTTATTAAATTGGGTAGCATGGCGTGAATACAGTTTCAAGCGCGACTCTTTTCATCAGCTGCCACTCTACACTGGTAACCAAACCAGGGCTGGTCAAGGGGCTTAACAGTGTAGGAATGGCAGGAACATACCTTTCTTGGTACTTGAGCAGAGTACGTGTAAAAGTGTGTACTTGATTATTGATGTCTCCTACGAGGATGCTGCTCCAGGGCGTTTGTTGTAAGGTGTTGCAGAGACCTTTCCAGTCTGCTTTTCCCCACAACCAGTTGGTGCGTGTCACAGCATCATCCCTCTGAGGTGCAACCTGGATTACGCTCAGGACAGCCACATGATCTGATGATCCCACAGCACTGAGTGGAGTGCAGGTGACAACACTGTCTGGTAGATCGCTAACGACAGGATCTAGAGATGAGCCAGAAGTATGAGTGGGAAAATCAACATAATTGGAGAGACCATGTACTGTGAGGAGTTCCTCAAAAGATCTTGCAACCAAGTGTTGGTTCATGTCACCAACAATGACGACGTGGTTACAAGTGTGTTGTTGCAGCAGCTCATCGAGGTGAGATTGGAGGAATGCAATGGGCTCATTACCGTGCCACTGTGGACGGTAACACACACACAGCAAGACGGTCTGGTGTTGAGCCCATATCTTGAAAAACATCATCTCAAGATGATTTGGAAGGGTGACGTCAAGTAGTTGGACCGACAGACTCTTGTGGAAGGAAACGGCAACACCACCAAAGGTTCCGCGCGTCCTGTCGCGTCGATACCATCTCGTGTATCCGCTCATGTGTCCAAAGTTGTCAGGAATTGACTCATTTAGAAAGGTTTCTACTGTTGCAACAATGTCCGGAGTGTGAGGAATCACGTGACTATTGACGAGGTCTCCTATGTTCGTTTGAAGTCCTCGGACATTGGCAGAGATGATGGTAAGTTGATCACGAGACTTATGGGCGGGCATGACTCCAGGCTGTTTGAGTGAAGTTTGGCGGGTGGGAATTGGATGAATGGGCGGGGTTAGGGTCAGGGTAGAGCGGTTGTGGGTATGTTGTATAAACCTGATTTCCTGGTACAGGTGCCCATTTACCGGTGAGAGGCTGGGGTAAGGCAGGGCCAGAGGCAGGATGAGCAAGAGGAAGGAATCGACTTAGTGTCTGAACAATTAAGGCGTTGTTTTGTGCCTGCTCAGTTGAGATTCTGCGGAATAAGTTTTCCTCTCTCTCCTGCGCGATACGAGTGCGACACTCCTCAACAGTGTGGCCCACTCGCAGACAGTAGGTGCACTTTTTCCTCCTTAGGCAGTTGGCCTCTGTGTGACCGTTACGCCTGCAGTGTTTGCAGTAACCTCTTGACTGGTTACGTGGCGAGGATCGGAATGAAACAGTGCTTCCTGAGACTGGTTTGCTAGAGTGACCTGTCTGCAATTCCTTCTTGTTATTTTTGTTATTCTCCGTGATCCTGGTGTTACGAGTATTTGTGGGTGCAACGACTGACTTAGTCTCACCCTCAGATGTAGCAGTAACAGTCTGAGGTGGAGGTGGGTGACTGGGGCCAGACGAGGTGGTGGTGGTGGTGTTGGTGGTAGACTGAAGTGGTTGAGGCTTCCCTGATGTCCACCAGTTTGCTGTTGCGTTACTGGAGGCCACTTGTCTATCCCACTCTTTATCTCTCTCTCTCTCTCTCTCTCTCTCTCTCTCTCTCTCTCTCTCTCTCTCTCTCTCTCTCTCTCTCTCTCTCTCTCTCTCTCTCTCTCTCTCTCTCTCTCTCTCTCTCTCTCTCTCTCTCTCTCTCTCTCTCTCTCTCTCTCTCTCTCTCTCTCTCTCTCTCTCTCTCTCTCTCTCTCTCTCTCTCTCTCTCTCTCTCTCTCTCTCTCTCTCTCTCTCTCTCTCTCTCTCTCTCTCTCTCTCTCTCTCTCTCTCTCTCTCTCTCTCTCTCTCTCTCTCTCTCTCTCTCTCTCTCTCTCTCTCTCTCTCTCTCTCTCTCTCTCTCTCTCTCTCTCTCTCTCTCTCTCTCTCTCTCTCTCTCTCTCTCTCTTACTATCTCTTTCTCTTACTCTCTCTCTCTCTCTCTCTCTCTCTCTCTCTCTCTCTCTCTCTCTCTCTCTCTCTCTCTCTCTCTCTCTCTCTCTCTCTCTCTCTCTCTCTCTCTCTCTCTCTCTCTCTCTCTCTCTCTCTCTCTCTCTCTCTCTCTCTCTCTCTCTCTCTCTCTCTCTCTCTCTCTCTCTCTCTCTCTCTCTCTCTCTCTCTCTCTCTCTCTCTCTCTCTCTCTCTCTCTCTCTCTCTCTCTCTCTCTCTCTCTCTCTCTCTCTCTCTCTCTCTCTCTCTCTCTCTCTCTCTCTCTCTCTCTCTCTCTCTCTCTCTCTCTCTCTCTCTCTCTCTCTCTCTCTCTCTCTCTCTCTCTCTCTCTCTCTCTCTCTCTCTCTCTCTCTCTCTCTCTCTCTCTCTCTCTCTGGGTAGTTTTCACTGTGATACCTTTTTTTTCCTTTTAGCAATATTTATTTTGTGGTTTGAGTATGGACTATTGTTATTGGTCTGCTGTATAAAAGACATTATGAATACCAGTGTTTTAATTTTTTTCAATAAATAGATTGATTAATGAATTAATATTATTTGTACATTTGTAAACAGGCTTGGTGGCTTGTTAGGTAACTTCAATGGTGATGGATCTGATGATTTCCATGGTACAAATTGTCGAGTGCCTGATAATGCAGCCCTTCTAGCTACCATGTGGGCAGTCTCTACCACACCCTGCTACCAGGTACTGATTCCTCCATTTTGATAACAATGTGTTTATGTGAAATGTGTTGGAAAATCTGGATATTCACTTGGCTCTTGATTCATCTACCAATTTGAGATATGCATGTTTATAAATGTTATGCATAAGTAACATGCATGATATACTCATATTACACTATAATTTCAGAAATCATCCAAGGCATTGTATATGTATTTGATAACTTTTCATTAAATTTAGAGAAGATTTTCATGATCATGTACAGAACATGGTTTTATTGAAGCATTGTTTCCTTTAATTTCAGGCCAATCAAGCAAATATTGTAGAGGATTACAATGACGTCGAAGAGAAAAGTGTGAGGGAGTGTTCACAGCTCTTCTTGTATGACACCAGTCCTCTCAGGGATTGCTTCCATGTCATAGATCCTCACCCGTACTTCACACACTGCATCCAAGGCCACACACACCCTGCCTTCAGTGAACATGATTTGAACTCTCCTTGTATTGCTGTGGCTTCCTATAGCACGCAGTGTCAGGCCAGACTTATCATGTTACCTGATCTGGACAAGTGCAAAAATGGTAGATTCTTAAAGTAACCTTTACTTATTCAGAACAGTGATACTTTTATTTATTTAATTCTAAATAGCAAAAAGTAATTTTAGTGAAATTATGAATTATGTTATAACATTAGTACATATAAGAGGGCTGGTTGATGAATGAAGAATGGTTATGATATGAAAGTGAAGTAAGAGCACCACTAAGTTAAGGTGTTGTGTTCCATTACAGAAAGCCATAGTGGTTGTGTGGTGGAGAATAAAAAAGTGCCATATGGGTGGAGCCAGGTATATGAGGAAACGTCCCAAGGCTCAGCTGATGTAGCTTTTATTGTGGAACTGACTGACTGTAATGCTGACAGAGATGTGACCTCTCTATTTTATTATGTTGCCGAACAGCTAGTAAGAGGCAATATAAGTAAGTACTACCAAGCTGATGATCATATATTGATATGTTTGTTGATTGATCTACAGGATGAATTGATGTGCTTCATATCCTCCGAGCATTCTTTGTTAATATTCGACTTACACTACATATTTACATTTTGTAGATGATGTCCGCTATTCAGTGGTTGCAGTGGGTAGAGAAGAGATTATTACCAAGTCTTTCCTGACAAAGGAGAACACCACAGATTTCCTCAATACTCTGTCCCTCAATGAAACTAAGCCATTGGAAAACATAGAAAATGTAATAGCATCTACAGCAGCAAAGATAGAGTAAGTGTTGTGCACTTTATACAGATATCAAGCCATTAGGCATGCATTATCTGTTCAACTCTGTACAAGATTGTGGTATCATACTGACTTTGTCATTTGTATTTTAACTCTGAACAGGAGTGTTGTGTTGTGTTGAAATATATAGGAGTATAAGTTATTTAAGTACATCCAAAGTATCAATACTATAGTCCCTTTAATGCTCATCAATTATTATACTATTTTCTGTACTTGAATGTCCATATTCTTAGAAGTAGTACCTGTAATTCTTAATCCTCATATCATCCCCTAACAGGTGGCGACCTGGAGTGGCTCGCTCAATAGTACACTTTAGCTGCCAGATATGCAAGGAAGGTGATGATGCAACCAAGATCCTGCATCAGAATGATGTAACATACCACCTCATCTCTGATCTGATGGTGGAGATGGCTGGCACCCGCAAAGAAGCTCAGGCTAGAACACGCAAGCTGTTTGGTTTTGATGAAAATCTTGTTTATGGCCCAGGAGGTGAGTTCAGACTTCCACAGGGCTATGCAGGGATATAAGTAGATGAAATGATATGCTTGAGAAATATCTGCGATGTGGAGAGTATTAAAATCAGAAATTAACAGATTAATACTTAGATATACATATAGTACCCTATAATAAGTAGTTTTTCATAGTTTAAAAAGTGACTACCATGGGAAAAATTTCAGATTTCAAGAAATATAAAGGAAGTGAAAAATTGCGTTTGGCTTTGAGAAGCCCCAAAGATGGATGTGTGGCCACAGCACTGTCCACAGGAGGCTCAGTGTTTGATGCTAACAAGTGGATGCCAAAGAGGGCTGTAAGTGTTTGTTCTCATCTGGTCTGCCATTCTTGTAGTTTTTGTGAAAAATATATGATCCCCAGCTTCTTACCATACACATTCTACATAACCCTAACCTCCTACTCATATGCCCTCATTTCTTCTCAGCTGTTAACAAAATGACAACTATTATTTATAAACAGATTGATTTTTATTGAAAATCACTTGCTCTTAATAAATGAGTAAGTGATTTTCTATCTTACAATGTGGTAATTAAATTTTTTTTAACTTATGTATTATCAGTTGCTATTAAATCATTAATTCTTTTGTTATAGTCACTTTTATGATGCTTTGCTGTCTTTGTTTCATGCAATATTTTTACTTTAAGTATTGAATAATAGTGGGCTCCCCTTTTATCTTCTTTTGTTGCCATAAAATTATTACTTTGATCTCAATGAAATATTTGGGCAGGATAGTTGATTAATTTGTTGATATACTTTGTTGCATCTCAGATACAAACCAAGAAATTTTTGAGTGTACTTGCAAAGCGTGTAGCAGTATCCAGCTCACCTCCCAAGTGTCAGGAGTGCCACTGCTTCAAGGGGGACTCAAGGGCAGTACCAACCTGCTTAAAGTGTTTTGGCAATTCAGTGTTTCTCATCACACAAGTGGACAATAGTACTTCAACTGGAGCAAAGGTCAGTATGTAATAAGTTTGAAAAGTAACATCTGCCAAAATTTTGAGGAAATGATTTGGAAGTAGAACCATACATGATAGTCATGGTAAGTATTTAAAGATACAACATTGAATGTACTGGCTATAAGGTCTGTAGAATGCATGCGATGTGTGTTTGACTGACAATACTGTTGTATATCCTTACCTGATCTTAACTATACTATTGCCTTTTCCAGGACAACAACAATCTAGACACTGATATCAAAAGGAGTTTTCAAGAAAATTTTTGAAAAGTAACAGTAACAATACAATGCTGAGGATATTGTGATGTCAGTTCCTTTAATTTAATTATTAAGCTTAATTTTATGAAGTCCTTGTTTAATATTTCATGATTTATGTACATAAGCATTTAACTTCATCTTGCAATCATGGAGGTCTGTGAGTCTAAAACCAGATGATATTCATCATCAGATTTAGTACCAAATGGGAGCTGTATAAAAGTTTTGAAATGAAGTCAGTCTTAATGTTAACTGAGGACTTAGTGTAATTTAATTAATGTGTTGTGTTGTTGTTGTCTAGCATAAGGTAGATGTTTCTCATTCTCAATCCATAACACATTAGTAGTACTGTAGTGTGTAAAAGGATAAAGGAAATCACCTAACTGCTAAGTGTGTGATGTGGCAACACTCATAAGGAATAGGGCAGCTTAACATTTTTTGCAGGCAAGTTTACAGAAAAGCTGTATTTTGGCTTGAGATTACAAGCCATCTCTGTTTCTATACTGTACTTCCATATATTTCCATCCAAAACATTAAGAAAACCAAAAGTATCATATTGATCTATTTGCTTGAAGGCATTGTATATTCTTTGATATTGGCATTGAAGTCAGTAGGTGTGAAGCTCTTTCTTAACTGTGTGTGTGTGTGTGTGTGTGTGTGTGTGTGTGTGTGTGTGTGTGTGTGTGTGTGTGTGTGTGTGTGTGTGTGTGTGGTGACGTGAAAACCTTTCATATTGTGACAACAACATTTGGAAGCAAACCGAAATATGTTTGACTTACCATCAGTGCTCCAATGATGTAGATTAGTTTTATATCCCTATCAAAGTGCTCTAACCTAGTGTGGTGTGGTATTTAACTCTGGCTTTACTGTACCGCCATTATTCAGTTTGATAAACTATATACTCTAGGTTGAAGAACCAGCATGCTTGATGTAAGTCGTGCTCTGTAAACTCATACTCTGGTACAGTTCAAGTCTATGGTGTGCCAATAAGCATCCCTGTATGCAGAATGGCTGGTGTGTGGAGAGTGTAAGCCTTGGTAGGTGATGAATTAACAATGATTTCAATGATATCACAAGGCTGTACAAAATGTGTTTTCAAGGCTCATTACCCAATCACAAGGTATCTATGTTTTCAACTAGGTTTCTAAACTTTTATCTTTGAATTCTTAAGAGATAACACTTTCATCCTTTTCCACTTTGCAACTAGGCTGTCTGACCACAGAACTGTTTATAGCTTTGCTGTTATTGTTTTCCTTCAGATGTCAGTTTGCTACACATTGTCTATTTGTATGGCTTTGGCATGTTTTTTGTATAATTGCCTCTCTCTTGAGGATATGACCATTTATGACAGCACTAAGAAACTAACTTGCATAATGTAAATTACCATCTATTATATCCATTTTCTTCTGAAATAATTATCCTGAAACATAAAATTATAGTTTTTTTTCCAGATATTTTTTGTACCTTTGGTCAGTACCCCTTATATACATGCAAGCGCATACACACACACACACACACACGTATCACAACTCTTGGGATACACCGTCTCTTTAAAGTGAGAAGAATCCCAGAATAGGCTGCAGGCACAGTCTCTCATTTAGGATGATGGAAATCCTTTATGGATCCAGACTGGAACTTTTCAAACATTTTGATTTTCTATCACTCTCTTACTTCTTGTCTGTTCACTTATATTTTGTGTGTGTGTGTGTGTGCATGCGCACGCATACACAAAATAATGTTAAGGCTAAAATTAGTGACTTGTGATGTAAAAATGAAATTTATTACTTCATGATTATAAATGAATTAAAATTAATATCACAAAATATATATTAATGATACAAATATAAGTATGGATATACGAGAGAATTAATTTGTAATAATTCTTAGGCTAAAAAAAAAATGTCAGTAAAAATAGTAACCACGTCTACTGGTCCCAATCCAATGCGCATTTCTAATAATCACTTCACAACAATAAGAGGTTATCTGTTTCTCATTTTGTTATATTACATATAAGTTGCAATGAATTAATACAGATATAAGAACAGTAATAACAGCAATAAACATCCCTCAACATGATAATACCTTTTCTGGTATGTATGGCATTTCACTGCATTGTTACAAACCCACAGAGGCTGCAGCACACTACAGAACACAGGTGTAGTGAGGTAGTCCATACTTCTAAGTTGCTCAGTTAGTAATCCCTTCACCAGCTTGATTTTCCCTTAAATTATCATTTACTTAATATATTACTGAATCTGTACTTAATGATCTGCCTAATATGCAAGTAACAAAGATCAGTGAAGCAGCGTGTGGTAGAGATTGATTGTGAAGTTAATAGGAGGCAATTAAACTTGAAAATATATAATATAAAAGCAGGACTACTGAATCAATACATTCCTGCCTGTCAGGCTCCCAGACTACTTTCACTACAAAGAGAATGCATTATTTTGTGAAAGAATATCTGAGCTTGAGATCTTGTATTGGATATGAATTTTAAATTGCTGTTAGTATTTCCAAATCTTCATATTCTTTAATATGGATGAATGCCACTTAGTAGTATGTTCATGGATCATAGAGCATTTAATTTTCATTTAGTCAGTTTAAATGTGACAATTATTTTCTAATAAAGTTTCTCTTATCATCATAGAGTACATCTTTTTATTAACTTTTGTGTTTCTAATTATTATTAAAACCCTTGTTATAACTTAATATACAAAATATGATTATTATAAAAGCTTTCATTATGTTCAGCTTTCAATCCTCTCACACCACAGGCATTTTTCAAGTACCATCTCATTTCAGTCTTTATAACATAATGAATGGTCTGAATTGGAATAAGATCCACCTCAAAGATTAACTATTATTCATGACATCTGACTGAATGGAACTGTAACATTCCTTCTTATCCACAACCATTGCAGGCACACTAATCTGTGCTGCCACGCTACCTGTGCAGACTTGAAACATTATTACAAAAGAGCCTATCATTTATGTATATAATTATGGGATACATAGAGGCATAAATTTAAGCCATGTAATTATAATATGGCTAATAAAATGAGAGAAGGATCAGGAATAATAAAACTGACAGTAGAATTCATACTGATACTGAGATCGTGTTCCTTTGTGTATGTTGTGTGGCTGAACCACAGTATTCTAGCAGTATTCTTTTATGATGCTAACTGAATTAATGTACTTTCCACATGGTGAAAAGGATCTAAAATACTATAATTATTTACTAGTTAAATCTGGCAGAGTAAGAGAACTAAGATAGTAAGTGCAGGAAGATGACCTCCAGTAAATTGTCAGAGCTGGAGGACAGTTAGTTATAAATGGAGATGTATGTCATGGCCACCTCCTCTTGGAGTCTTAGGAACAAATATCAGTTAAGAATAGAGAGATTGATAAAATAGTTAATTTGACATGCAGTTAACATACAATGCAGCATGGAAAATAAATTTAAACTTTCTCATTTTGTGACACAATGTTGTGACTTATAAACTTAACAACAAATGTGAGAGAGAGAGAGAGAGAGAGAGAGAGAGAGAGAGAGAGAGAGAGAGAGAGAGAGAGAGAGAGAGAATCATAGAAAATTGAAATTTGATCCTTAAACAAGATAATTGAATGATCTGCAAACTACAAGTACCATAAAGTGATACCTTTCTAGACTAAAAGATAATAGAAATTAAATGAAAAGATGAATGATGCTGTAGCTTTTCTGATCATTCATCTAAACATTGGGTTCAAAATCTCCCTTAAAAGGAAGGTACTCCAGAGAAGAATGTCTCTTTGTGAATGAAAATTCAAAGGAAGGATTTCTAATTCCTTTGCTGTTTTTTTTTTAAGTTTTACTTAATGAAAAGTTTCCTAACAAGGTAATTTATAAAACTTGATGCCATGACTAATTCAGTCACTGGCTGGTTTTGACTACAACAACGGTTTCCTTACTATAGAGGATACCTTTCTAATTTGGCAGTTGAAATGTTGACTATATTTAACTCATTCAAACTATGCACCAACAGTACATCAAGCTCCTTTTAAGTTTGTTTTCAGGGACAAAGGAAGTTGAACACATAACTACTTCAGCTTCAGTGACATGTTGCACTGGCACTAGCCAGCCAAAAGTCATGCTTTGAAATCCATAAGAAACCAAGCAATAAAGAACATTGAAAAGCTGAGGTGGTGGAGGAAATGTCTATGGCTAAGATACTAATACAAAGTGTGCAAATACAGTAAAAAAGTTCTATAGAAAAAAAAAATAATGATACCAACTAAATGATTGACTGCATGTGTGGGAAATTTTTTTCTTAGTAAAGTGAGAATCTGTAGGGCTGACTGTGCAAGCAAAATATTCCAGGAGCAGCAACAGTCTGTCACTAGTAACCACTAGTAAGACAATTAATATGGTTTAAAATACAAGATGCTCTCACTTTAGTTGTTTGCCTGTTTATGAGCATGCCAAATTTATATTCATAAGAATGTTAATATGAGAGAAGTATACATGAATATCTGGATGAAATTTCTCTTCAGGTACTTGTGAACATATGCACTGAGTAATGGCATTACTGTGTGTGAGTGTGTGTTTACTGTTTGATCTGCTGCAGTCTCTGACGAGACAGCCAGACGTTACCCTACGGAACGAGCTCAGAGCTCATTATTTCCGATCTTCGGATAGGCCTGAGACCAGGCACACACCACACACCGGGACAACAAGGTCACAACTCCTCGATTTACATCCCGTACCTACTGTGTGTGTGTGTGTGTGTGTGTGTGTGTGTGTGTGTGTGTGTGTGTGTGTGTGTGTGTGTGTGTGTGTGTCCTGCAATAAGAAGAAATGTGCCTGAGAATGGATGGGGTCATTTTGGTAGCCTGGGACATATCTTTCAATTATTCTGCCAAGTATTGGAAAAAAAAATAAATAAATAAATAAAAAATAAATAAATAAACAAATAAAACTAAGAATAAATAAAAGTAAAAACAAGTAAATAAATAACTGAAAAATGTGTGGGAGGAATTTAGCTCAATTACAGTCAATGTCATGATGGTGACAATTACAGTCAATGTCATGATGGTGACAATTACAGTCTATATCATGATGGTGACAGCAAAATGACTTGCTGTATAGCTTATACAAAATAGAATATGCAACTGAAACCCATGAAATCAATATATATATATATATATATATATATATATATATATATATATATATATATATATATATATATATATATATATATATAATGGAGTCTGATTTAGAGATAACTGCAAAGTTTAAGACAATAACAGCACTCTAGAGTGCCCAGACCATTATTTAGGTTCAGGTGTATCATGATTACTTTCCTCTCTTAGCAACCATAAATAATACTTGACATGTCCTGGATACTGCCAACTGTTCAGTATTCCTCAAACTGATAACTGGCTTCCTTAAGGGTCATGATCTGTGCACTAGCCTCCAATAAATATTCTTGTTTTAGCCATACCAGCAAACATAATATATTAGTGCAAGATGCTATTGTACAATAATACATCAGGATGTGAAAAAGTCACTGCAGGTTACTGCTCTCCAATGCATCCCAAGGCACGCTGAGGGAAGGCTATGAGTCAACAGTGTGAAGCTGAAGGATATAGTGACCTCATTGCAAAGTCTGATACTTCTGGCTAAAATGGTTCACTCTCAAGAGGATCATGCCTTTTTTTTTCATAAGTATCGGATCCCCCTGGCTGAGGGATCCAATACTTACGACTAGTACTGTCCACCTAGTTCTCATTATATGTGAGATGTTACATTCCACAAAATCCTAACATATAAAAATTTGCACAGACTGAATGTATCTTTACATTGAACCTTTGGTGGCCCTTAGAAGACAGATTATAGAGGAATGATCTTATCAACAAGATTGTAGGAGCAGCCTGTGGCACTACATCCCTTACTAACTTAGTTTCTAATATTAGAGCTGTTCTCCCATGCTTCATAGCAAGTTCACCACTTGAACTACATCCAGGATGCTTAAAAGCCACAGCTGTAAGAACTATAAGGCAAAAATACAATGTAAATTTTAACGTTTCAGTAACAAGTTGCACACCAACCTATATCGTAGAAACCTACTCATCCTACAATCCTGAGGCTGTGGAACCTTATCAAGTAGTCTGTATAAATGTGAAATTCTCTCACATGGTGAGAATGCATGGTATGAATACATCTGAGGGCATTACATGAATCCATGTAATCAGAACTTTGCATATAATGAGAACTATAGGGATATCCATAAAAGAAGAACAGTTCTGGTCTGCTAATTTTGTGTGTAGCTGGTGAATCTGTTAACTCAATATCATGTAAAATGTGGGAACTAAATAGTGCACATGCACATGGAAAGAGATAATAAAAATGTAGTTTAAAAAATAGGTCATGTTAGTCAGTCAAAGGACAGAAAATGTGAGCTCCCATTTCCTTACAATAAGAAATAAAAAGTATTTTGAGAGCTTACCTCCTCATAAAATACCTCACGACATTTACATTGTATGCAGAAAGTTTTTGAAAGAAAAATCTACCTGTAGTCCTATGTCCTTATTATCTCAGTTGAAGCCAGCAATGATAATGGCTGAAAGCACGTGAAAGCTTTAGAGCTTTAATCTCCTGTCACTCTGTGGCACCAACGATTCAGAATGCACAACAGTACACTGGCGTCAACTACCTATTATGAACTTGAAGATTAAGTATACATATATACAAGTTTTGAGAAGTTATTATGACACCAAAGGTAAATATTGGAATAAGTAAAGCTGCCCTTGAAGTGTTGTGACCTAGTAGTCTCATCTTGGGTCAGATCATTGTTCAGGGGAGAGGGATGACCCCCACCCCAACACCACCTTCATGGGCACACATGGAGGTGATGAACTCCCACTGGTCCAGCTCTGGATTGTACACCTCTACTGTTGACAGGTTGGAGACTCCATCATACCCACCAATGGCATAGAGGCGTCCCATGTTGGCCACCAGAGCCACTCGACTCCGTGTGACATTCATTGCCGCAATGAAGGACCACCTGCAAGCATTATGCATAAAATTACAATAAAAATGTACATTACACAATAGATTATGATATATAACTGATTGAAAGAGATAAAAAGGTAGGGGAAGGTAGTTCTTACTTGCTAGTGATGGGATCATATACTTCCACTGTCCTGAGGAAGGTGGAGCCATCATAGCCACCACATACATACAGCTTTCCATTGAGTGTGGCTGCTCCCAAACGACACCGTTTGCTTAGCATTGGAGTAACAGGGGTCCACTGCCCTGTGGTGGGATCATAACGCTCCACCTGCAGAGGCAATGAATGGGTAATGCATGGTAGTGATGCATCTCTTGCATCTTTACAATCCACAGGAAGAGTGAAAGCTGATTAAGCACATACACTTAGCATGTACATAAAAGGGAAACATCCCTGTAGAGGGAATAGACAAGACAAGGCATTGATATGCATGGACATACCCACAGATAATTAAAATCTATCTTAGCTCCATAGACTTTATGGAAGGTGAGGATAGATCCTTATCAACCATACTTATGTCTGGGATAGTTGCACAAGCACACCTGGATTTCTTTCCACTACACACAGATAATAGCTCTGGTTTATTCCTACTACACCATTACCTATCCCTACACATACACACACATATTAAAGGAGAAAAGTTCCCTTTCCTTCCGTTTATGGTATTTACCGAGTCAAATATAGAGAGTCCATCATGCCCGCCAATGGCATAAACGTGTCCATCGAAAGCAACAACACCAGCAGCACTGCGGTGCTTGGTCATGGAGGCCACCATCATCCACTTGTTGGTGTCACTATGGTAACATTCCACTGTATTGAGGGAGGCCACCCCATCGTAGCCACCACACACGTACAGCTGGTCATTCAACACCGCAGCTCCCACCGCACTGAAATACACCACCACGCATTACAAGGTCTGCTCTTTATAATATAACCAGCCACCTCCTGAATGAATTGTAGGAATATACCTCAATGCATGAGGGAATGATAACTATAACATTGTTACATTCCACTCTTTATCTTTAACTCCGTCTTCTTGATAGACACCATACTCTGATTTAAATATATATGATTTAAATGCTGCTGCAGTTATGTTAAAGCACAATACTTCACCCTTGAAACAAAAATAAAATAACGGGGAATCGTAAGGACTGCCATTTAGGGGACTGTTTGGTGAGGATTATTTAAGGCTTCTTTCCACTAATGGAAGAATTTCTTAAAGAAGCTAGATATGATGGATACATAAGTAAACGGTAACAACATTGTCACTATTTACCTTCTTTTACAATTCATGGGACAGACTTTGCTCCAACATTTGCTGGCTGGATCAAAGACTTCCACTGTGGCTAGTCTGTCTATGCCATCATATCCACCAATGGCATATAGCTTTTTCTTCATCACTACAACCCCAACGCGAGAGCGCAGCATGGACATGCTCTCAGCCATCTGCCACCTGCCCACTATGGGGTCATATACTTCCACTGTACTTAGAGAATCACCTGTAAATGTAACAAAATAGTACCATTACCATTTACATGTCACTTCTCTCCATGGAATAACATGATTCATGTGAATGAACAGCTAATCTGTATGCACATAACAACAGACATATAATTTTCTCTATAAAATTCAAAGTACTGTTCATTGAGAAGAGACAAACCTGACTTAGTGAGGCCACCCACAGCATAGATAAGGCCCACAATATCATTGCAACAGCGTGGCCTCGTCCGGAAGCTCTGTAAGAGTGGCCGTCGTTCTGGCATCAGGTGGTAGTCCTTTGCCTCGTCCAGCAGGTCTCTGGGGGTAAATAAGCCTCACTTAGCCTCACTATTCTCAAACTTTTTATTTATATACATATACAAGTTGTCATGATTATCATAAAAGGGTTCCAAAGGCAAGTGCCCATGGGAAAGCTGCTTTCCCCTGCACAAAAATACACATGAGGTCCATTGCTTTGTAATTTCTTCCTTACGCCTTCAATGGTATGCAATAGGTATCTGATGTGAAGATTAGATCAATGAACATCTGAGACAACATTTCATATAAAAATTGTGTATATTTGTTTTACCTGTGGGGCAATGTGATCTTAGCTGTTTCATTAGATGAGATTTAGCCTTGTGGAAACTATTCCTCTATTTTATAACAAACAAGCCATGATTATCCAAGGATTATACAAAAGGAGTTGAATGAATACCATCATAAGGCCCATTACCTGCATTCATGGGATGATCTGATCAGGTTCTCAGTGCCAACTCTATCAGTGAGGTATTGTGGGGTGAGCAAGGGCATGCGCACCTTGGTGAGCAACTCTGGGAGGCTGTCTGATCGCTGGTCCAGGTCACGTT